>NW_021962914.1:0-257588 GCF_901765095.1 Microcaecilia unicolor | reverse complement strand
TCTGGTAACCTCTTGCCCTTAGACGTGCCGAGATCGGTCACGATTTTGTCCAGCTCGACCCCAAAGAGCAGCTTGCCTTTAAAAGGCAACTTAGCCAGGCGGGACTTAGAGGCGTGGTCTGCAGACCAATGTTTCAGCCAAAGCCAGCGCCGCGCAGAGACTGTCTGAGCCATACCTTTAGCCGAGGCTCTCAAGACATCATACAGTAAGTCTGCCAAATAAGCCAAGCCCGATTCCAGGGCCGGCCAGTCAGCCCTCAAGGAAGGATCCGAGGGGGAAGCCCGCTGCACCATCGTCAGGCACGCCCTGGCCACATAGGAGCCGCAAACTGAGGCCTGCAAACTTAAGGCAGCCGCCTCGAAGGACGACCTTAAAGCCGCTTCCAATCTTCTGTCTTGGGCGTCCTTTAGGGCCGTGCCACCTTCCACCGGCAACGCCGTTTTCTTAGTCACCGCAGTGATTAAAGAATCCACGGTAGGCCAAATAAAGGCCTCACGTTCACTTTCAGGCAAAGGATAGAGGCAGGACATAGCCCTAGCCACTTTGAGGCTCGCTTCCGGGACATCCCATTGAGCCAAAATTAAGGTGTGCATGGCATCATGCACGTGGAAGGTTCTAGGCGGGCGCTTCGTCCCCAGCATAATGGCAGAGCCAACAGGGGCTGAGGGAGAGACGTCCTCTGGCGAGGAAATCTTCAAAATGCTCATGGCCTGCAGTAACAGGTTGGGCAAATCCTCTGAGCGAAAGATCCGCGCTGCAGAGGGGTCATCCGCTCCATCCGAGCGGGAATCCGTCTCCTCCAAGGAATCCCCAAAGGACCGTTGGGAGAACTCAGATACGCTGCCCTCATCTACATCAGAGGAAACAGCGTCCTCTAAGGCCTGGAAATCCACCCGAGGGCGTTTACTTCCGGGGGCCTCAACCCCATTATCGGACAAGGGAGAAGGGGCAGCGTTTTGCATAAGGAAGGCCTGATGCAGCAGCAAAATAAAGTCGGGGGAGAAACCCCCCAAACTGTGTATTTCAGCAGCCTGGGCCACAGCCCTAGACGCACCCTCAACCGACGCTCGCAAGAGCGGGGGAGCAACATGCTGTGCATCCAAGATGGCGTCCGGCGCGACACTCCGCGAAGGAGCCGCGCGGGAAGAACGGTGCTTAACTTTAGCCGCTTTTTTGCCGTCGCCCAAATCAAGGGCGGCCATGGCATGAACGTCTCCCAGCTCAAGGGCGGCCCAAGAAGAAGCCGTCCGAGCAGAGTGGCCGGCCAAGATGGCGGAGGCGAGCAGCGGGGGATGGGCGTTTATGGCGGGAAAAACCGCCGCACCGGAGGAAGACCCGGGACACTGACCGGCCTCCAAACTGACACCCAACAAGGGCGAATCAGACTTTAAAACCCCCGCATCCCCGCTAGAAGCGCACACGCGGTCCGGGGAGCGGTTCTTCGCGCCCTCGCCCTTCGACGCCATAGGCCACGCGGAGATCAATCGGGGAACCCCCTGCCCGCTATAAAAAGGTAAAAATTACCTGCTTCTCGCTCCGAGCTGTAACGACCTGGTGTCCCAGTGAGTAGCTGCAATAAACGTTTAAATAAACGTCGAAATAAACGCCCTTAAGAAGGTCCAAAATTTTTTTTTTTTTTTTTTTTACGGAGCCAGCGGGAGGGGGAGAAAAGGAGGGACCTGGCGCCACCAGGTTTGCACTTGCTCAAGAAGAGCCCTCAACCCCAGGTACTCAACAAAACCTAAAGATTAGGCTTGGAGACCTAGCCAGAGCTGCTGCTGTGTGTGACCACCACCTGCTGAGATAGAGAACATACTGAGGAGTTTCTGGCAGCACATGACCACATATAGGGAGGCAAAAAGATTGCTCTCTATCTCCACCTGCTGGTAGATGGACACAACCCACCAGTCTATAGATTGATCAGCATGATGATATGGAAGAGAGAGATTCACATTGGGAACCACCGACTTAAAAGTTTGGACTTCAGAATAAAGCATATGCAAGACCACATTAATTTAATCAAACAGTTGGCAAGATAATTAAAACAGTCTGCACCCTTCCTAAGCAGTTACTTTGGATCACATTCTCAAAAACTACCACCACCTGTTCTGAATTAAAAAAAAAAAAAGCTCTAGAAACATCCGAATTGTTTGTCCCAAGAACAAAGTTCCAAATTTGAAAGAAAGCTTATCCTTCTAGATCAGTACAAATGAATGGGTTTTAGCCACTCTGTCAACAGCAGATACAGTACAGAACTTTTCCCAGTAACATCACTAGTATAAACAGAAGTGCAGCCTGGGTACTTGCTAGTATTCTGTCTCCAGCAGCAGGATATTTGGATTAAGTTCCCAGGATTACAGTTTGTGAGCTGTTCTCCCTGGTACAGCCAATGATTCTCATGCCCAAAGCAACAATTCTCAGGTTGCTTCCTTTGGTCAAGTAGCATGACTGGTTAGTTTCGCACAGCCAAAACTTCACGTTGCTCCTCTGGTGGAGACAGCCCTTCAGTTCACTTCCAGGGCCTTCTGGCTCTTTGGACATGCATAGATATGGGACAGGAAATTTGGCCAAAAGGAGAAGGGGAGACCATGTATATAAAGCTTGCTTAAAAATAAGCAAGACAGCATGCAATAGCATGGTTTGTTTTGTTGTTTTTATAATAGTTCCATAATAAGTCTCTCAGTATGTACATTACCTTACATCGTTTCAACATAGTACTATCCTCTTAGAGAACGTTGCAATCATCACATGATCAACAGCTTCTTTTTTTACAACACTTCTCTAGAAAGTGTTCCAGCCTGCATAGTTAATCCTTAACATTGTACTAAACTGCATACCTTTATTTTATTAGTAGTATTTTTATTTATCTTTTCAGTTTGATTTCATTTCAGAACCCATAGTGTTTCTTATACACATGGCCATAAGGTTACATTTTATCCTTATGCCTTTTATTTATTTTTTATTTCATTTTTAAATACCAATTTTATCTAAGACAGCAAAGAGAAATAAATGGCCAATGCACCCTGTCAAATGCCTTCTCTGCATCAAATGATAAAAAGACATAAAGGGGAGCTCGTCATTTGGGCCTGATAAATTAAGTGCAGGGCCCTACGTATGTTATCAAAGGTTTGTCTACAATGTATAAATCCTGCCTGATCTTCATGGACCAAAGATGGAATATTCTCTTGTTGTAAAGGTGTAGAATTTTAAATTTAGTGCTATACATCCTTGGAGATCACTCTCCTTGAACTACTTCTTAGGATAGAATTTTTGGAACCAAGAAGTGGGCATCAACTGAGAGCTCAAGCAGGAGCAAGGAAGCCTCAGTTGCTGGCCACTTCTTCATCCCACTCCCAGAAGCTCCCTTGCTACTGCTCAGACTCTCAGATGCTGTAGAGTTTCGTGGTCCCACCTCCTGGGGCAGTACCAGGAGCAACATCATAGGAATTAGTTTTTAAAGTCATGTTAGCTTTACTGCAGCGCACCTAGTTCATCATGCATACAAGGAGCATTATATGCTCCTTAGTGTGCCCTCTTACAGCAGCTTCTTGAGTTATCATGTAATGATTTTCTCGCTTCATTTTTTTTTTTAACATTTCCGCTTTGATAACCACTATGAGTTTGCCGTAACAGATACCTGTTATTTGGGTTAGCAAGTCTGTATCCACTACCTTCCATTCTCTATCACCTAATGTACACATTCCACATCTCCCTTGCTCATTATCCCCTCAAGTCACCTCATGCTACTTCTTTACTTAAATGTATTGGGGGGTTTTTTTTTAATATGTGCTCTAAAACCTACCTGATGAACTCTTATATAATACAATCGCGGTCACCTGCCTCGCTGAGCAAGAGATATCTAGGGCATTGCACTAGCTAAAATCTATCTCCTTTATTTATTTATTTGTTACATTTGTACCCCATGCTTTCCCACTCATGGCAGGCTCAATGCGGTAGGCAATGGAGGGTTAAGTGATTTGCCCAGAGTCACAAGGAGCTGCCTGTGCTGGGAATCAAACTCACTTCCTCAGTTCCCCAGGACCAAAGTCCACCACCCTAACCACTAGGCCACTCCTCCACTCAGATCTGGCCTACTTGACCCAATCTTCCCCCCAGGTTATGATTTTATTTTTCTCTCACTTACTTCACAGAGGGGTTTGAGGTCTAGCATTTATTTGTAAGTCCTCCCTTTGATGCATTCCTTAGCTACCCAAACACCATCTGACCTTTGAGATGCCATCGTTTAGACTTGGATCCTATCAACTTTCTCCTTTATTTGTTACATTTGTATCCCACATTTTCCCACCTAATTGCAGGCTCAATGTGGCTTACATGGTACCGTAAAAGCGATCGCCAGTTCCGCTATGAACAAATACAAAGTGATGCAGTGGTAGAATAAAGATTGTGTGTTACATACACATTAGGGAATCGTAGAGAAGAAGGGTTCATTTGTGTCCAGTACTAGCTTTGGTTTAGTTGTGTTGCAGTTGTTCAAGCATTTAAGTTGGGTCGGTGAGGTATGCCTTTTTGAATAGGTTGGTTTTTAGTAATTTCCGGAAGTTTAGGTGGTTATACGTTGTTTTCACGGTCTTCAGTAGTGCGTTCCATAGTTGTGTGCTTATATAGGAGAAGCTGGATGCATAAGCTGATTTGTATTTGAGTCCTTTGCAGCTTGGGTAGTGGAGATTTAGGTATGTTCGTGTTGATCCTGTTGTGTTTCTAGGTGGTAGGTCTATGAGGTCTGTCATGTATCCCAGGGCTTCGCCGTAGATAATTTTATGAACCATAGTGCAGATTTTTAACGCGATTCGTTCTTTGATTGGGAGCCAGTGCAGTTCTCAGAGGGGTCTGGCGCTTTCGAACCGCGTTTTTCCAAATATAAGCCTAGCTGCCGTGTTTTGGGCAGTTTCAAGTTTCTTTTTTTTTTTTAATCTTTATTAATATTTTCAATAACTCACAAACCAATGTGACTTAGCAATCCATCATCAATTCAAAAGAAAAAACTTAACACAAAATGCGTAAGGAAATGATACAAACATTATTTTCCGTCCACCATTAAAGAGAAAATGTTTCCAAGAAAAGGAAAAAGAAAGATAAACAAGATTAGAAATTAACATACATTTACCATTTCTGTGCTCAAACTCCAGTTTCAAGTTTCTTTATGATTTGTTCTTTGCATCCCGCATAAATTCCATTGCAATAGTCTACATGGCTTAGTACCATAGTTTGTATCAGGTTGCAAAATGTTTCCCTCGGGAAGTAAGGTTTCACGCGTTTGAGTTTCCACATTGAACGGAACATTTTCTTTGTTGTAGATTTAGCTTGGTTCTCTAGCGTGAGGTTTCAGTCAATTGTAACTCCGAGAATTTTCAAGCTGTCTGAGACTAGAAGGGTGTAATCTGGGATAGTTAGGTTGGTGGGTTTGTACGTGTTGTATTGGAATGACAAGATGAGAGTGTTTTTTTTCTGTGTTGAGTTTTAGTTGAAATGCATTCGCCCATAAGTTCATGACGTTCAAGCAGAGTTTGATTTCCTTGGTGATTTCTGTTAGATCGTGTTTGAAAGGTATGTATATTGTGACATCGTCTGCGTAAATGAATGGGTTAAGGCCTTGGCTAGTAGGATCATCATTAGGTTGAAAAGAGTTGGTGATAGTGGTGAGCCTTGATTATCAGATTCCCTCAATCTCCGTTACTTCTCTTCACACAACTGGTCCCCAGTGAAGATTGATCCAGTACAGGACTCTGCCTATCAGGGGCCAAGGCGGAAACATGTAAAGAAGCACCGACTCCAGCTACGACTGTAGCAGGGCATCCAAGCCAGCGGACCCGAGCTGCCTTTTTCGGCTGAAGAACTTGGGTACCTTGGCATTCTCCCGTGTAACCATGAGGTCAATCACTAGCGTCCCCCAACACTGACAAATCTGTGATGGAAGAGAATTCGAGCTTGTAACCCTCCCGAACCACATCGATAACCCACTGGTCCGACGTGATCTTAACCCACTCCAGGTAGAAAAGGGTCAGCCGACCCACCTATCTGCTCCACCACAGAATGGGCCAGCGTCCCATCATTGGGAGGATCGAGACGCAGGTCCCTGATGGGCAGGCATTCCCGATGCTCGTTTGTCATTCCGAAAGGAAGAGCAGCACTGTTGAAAAGGCCCCAAAGACCACCCTGAGCGATACCGGCGCGCCTCATGAAATCAAGACCTCGAAGACCCTTGCCACACACCAGGCTTGGGTTTATCCTCGGGGAGGCATTGAGACTTGGAATCCCCCAAGTCCTTCACAATCTTCTCAAGGTCCTGCCCAAACAGCAATTTACTCCAAAATATATGATGAGGCGCTGTTTAAAAGCCATGTCCGCCGACAATGACAGAGCCACAAGAGTCACAGAGAGTAAACTGTCAACGCCATCAGCTTGGCTGAAGCTTGGACTAAATCATATAGGGCATCCGTCAGGTTGGCAAGGCCCACGTCCATCTGAGAAAACCCAAGAGTCCAAAACAGGTCAGTCTCTAATACCGAATGAAGCCAGCTAAGACAAGCTCTAGCCACATAAGAACTACAAACGGAGGTCTGAAAAGCCACAGCAGCCACTTCAAATGAACGCTTCAGAGAAGTCTCCAGACGTCAGTCCTGCATGTCCTTCAAACCTACTCCACCTTACACCGGTAGCGTCGTCTTCTTGGTGATCGCCGCCACAAGGGCATCTACCTTTGGGAGAGAAAACTGTTCCCCTTGATCCGCACCATGACCTTGCTACCTTAAGGCCACCATCCAGATCCACCCACTGTGCAGAAATGAGTTCTTGAATAGCCTCATGAACTGGGAACACCCTCGACAGGCGCCAGGTACTAGCAATCTTAGGATTAATCGCCTGAGAAGTGGCAAACTCCGGATGTGCAATATTCAAAGCTTCTAAAGCATGAGAAATAAGGGACAGCAGTTCCACCTTGTAAAAAAGCTGTACTACATAGAAGTCATCCATCTCCTCATGGAGCAGTTCCCCCCTTCTCCACATCATCTATGTCCAACTGTCTCCAAGATCCTTCTGAAGGAGCCACCAAAGACAGGGCAGCTGTTACAGGAACCAAAGACCTCTCCTTCAGATAGCGAGCCCAAGCGCCTCCTCTTGAGTGGGATTATCCCCAGACGAAGAGGCCAGTAGACCCTGATCCCCACCGGGACCCACAGGTTCCCCAAGGGATGGAGTCTGACCCACGTGAGGGACAGCCTGCTTCAGGTCATAGGCCTGGTGCATAAGGAGGACAAATTCAGGAGAAAAAAATTCTCCTGAGCCTGTCAGGGCTGCAGCCATGCCAAAACCAGGCCCAACAGGTGCCCCAGACCCCTCCCCCCACTTCAATGACAAGAGGGGAAGGTGCCCGAATAGAAACCGCAGCGGGAGCCACCTCAGCAGCGCCAAAAAAAATGGTGCGTGCATCATGTGGTTCAGGGCGGGAAAGCGCATCGTCCAAAGAGAGCAAGGAGCCATCTCCCCTGGTAGACTCAGTGCACTCTGCACTTTACAAACCGGCCACAGAAGATAGTTTCCCATATCAGGAACAGTGTTTTCAAGTCTCTGCAATCATACCCAGAAGTCAGAGTGCCCGGGGAGAAAGGAGCCAATACTTACTGCAGCCGCCGACCTCCGTAGCAGCAGGACCTCCCAGCAGAGAGCCAAGTAGGAAGCTCCGGCTCTCTGAACAAGGCACAGCTCAGACAGAAAAAAAAATCACACAAAATGCTTTTTCTTTTCTCTCTCTTTGCGGAGGAAGGGAGTCTGAGCAGTCTAGTCCAATTTAGTCTGGGAGGAGAGAAAAGTAGGGTGAGGCAGGGACCCGGCAACCAAGTATGCCTCTAAAGCTGGCAACCTTGACCAAACACCCCCTTGCTCAACTGGCCACCCAGCCCAGGAACTGGAGAGAAGCCATCCACCACCTGCTGGAGATAGAGATATACTGACTGATGTAGGGGCTAGTCATCTGGTATCACTGCCTTCAGTCTTGTTTAGAAGGACATAACCCCCCAGTTTCTGAATTCATCTGCTGCAGACGCTAAGGAAGAGAGTGGTCTGCAAGTTCAAAAGCAGCAAAAAAGAGAAATGTGCAGCAAAAAAGGAAAAGAGAAACGCTCACCAAAAACCTCAAAGTATTTCTTGATGCTCCAAGGGGCTCCCAAGGAGCTTGAGATGCCCTTTTGGGCTTGTCCCTTCAGCCACACCCTGCAGTTGCATGCTACAGTGGAGTTATCTTAAGATCTTCCAGGCTGCTTATCAATGTCAACAAATGCGTCCAAAATGGCAAGTCAGATGGTAAACGGCAGGAAATCAAGGAAGCATCTAAACACCCTCATATATCAGTTTACCACTTGCTCAATTTTGCATACATCAGTTAGTTCAAAGCACTTCCTTCACACTACTTTTTGGCCTACAATGGTATAACTGTATTTCTCCCCATCTTATCTCTGAGCCCTGGCTCCCAATTGTATTTCAAATTCAATTTAAGGTTCTGTCAAGTTACACATCAGATCTGAGCCGTAGGATTACAAATGTTTCTTGCTTTTCACTGTATCCCTTACCACCCCTTCTGGTCATACCCTCCTATGATCAACCTTGATGCTGCCACACACACTTGTTTTGGGACTGCAGCACCAACTTTGTGAAATAATGCTTTCCTCTATCTTAGGGCTGAACCTTCTTTTAACAAATTTAATTCCTTACTAAAAAAAACTTGTGTTTTTCTCTGGCATTTCAAGATGAATAGCCTGCTTGTTCTCTTTTCTACTGCCAGATTTGCCAGTTTTACTGCTACATGCTCCCAGGGCCACCACCCCCAACTCAGTCCACCCCCACCCCTTCCTCCCTCTGCATCTGCTCCTCCCTCAGTTAGTCACTCTCCTGCTCCTTTGTGCCAGGACATTGGTAATCACTTTAACACAATCATCCGGGTCCCAACACACAGGAACAGGAGAGAGACAGTCACGTTAACACAATCAACCGGGTCCTGACACACAGGAGCAGGAGAGACAGACAGACTTCGGGCATCTTGCCCCCACCCCACCCCGGCAGCCCTGCATGCTCGCTGAACCCTATCACTCACTTGCTCCCTTCTTTTTTCCATTAAACATTTATTGTAACTTTTCCTATTATCTTCCACTCTTTGTTAGTCCCTGTGTATACTATGTGGTTTCCCTATTTTAGCTTTACATTTAGTACACCCCTAAGACACTATTTTCTATTTGTGGTAGATCAAATAAATTGAACATTGGACATTGATAGAATCACATAGCAAAAAGAGAACAGGCTGGTGACCAATAGAAACAAATATTGGAATCAAGGGATTGGCTGGCAACAGGAGGACAGAAGGAAAAGACATATTGGCAGACTGTGTAAACATATTAGGCTGCAGAACAGTGTGAGGATTCTATAGCTGAACGTATATATGACCAAATTCAGCAGTGGTATAGAATGTGTTTCAGTGGTCACAAAATCACAGCAGACTGAAGGCTATGGGTATAGCTAATCTTAATCAGTGCCAACATCCCTACTGATACTTCATTCTACTAATTCAAATGATCTGTTTTCTTACAGCCAACGATTCTGAACCTGAAAAAAAAAATAAAGCTAAATTTCCTGTTACCATCTGCTCCTTCAACTCCTAGAAAAAGACCAGACAGTTTGAAGCACATATCTTGGTTTTACAGATATAAACTAGATAACAGGAAGACCGGTTACTTTTTGATTCTCAATGTACTATAAATAAGTTGCATAAGCCAACAGGTGATCATCTAAGCCTACCTTGTATCTTTTTATAAGTGCTTCATTCTTCTTCCGTAGAGCTTTGATTTTCTTATCCAGTTCAACATCTTTCTGTTCTTTCTTTCGCAGTTCTTTATCCACTATGGCATCCTAACAACAAAATTGTATTAGTTCAGATTCAAACATTCAGAATATTGATAAATAGGGAGTGAAAGAAAGTACAGAGTTTTTGATCACTACAAAAACACTGAAATTCCATACAGAGACAACAGAAGTATATTTTACCCTGTGTGCATCCCACCTGCAATTCAATGAAAGCATTACTTCTGTTCCATATACTCTTCAGTTACACACAAATAGAAAACAGTGTCAAATAAAGTTAGTTTGTCTAAAGCCACAACACAGATATTGACAGGCTATTGCCCCTTCCTTCTCCCCAATTATTGAGTCAGAAAACACTATGGAAAAGTTATCAAGAACCAAACACTGTCATTTGGCCTCTAGAGGCTAGGCTTAAACTAAACAACAAAATCTTCTTGATGTAGTTCTCATTGCAAAGAACTAAAACATTTAGAAGCACAACATTTTCTTCTGTAATACCAAATATATATTTTCTTATGTAATTCCACTATTCATGATATATTGTAAGCCACATTGAGCCTGCAAAGAGATGGGAAAATGTGGGATACAAATGCAATAAATAAATAAATAAAATAAATAAATCCTTCAACGTCTACTATTGTCCCAGTATAGAAAAATTACAACAAATTCCTGAGTTGGCTGAATGAATTTTTCTGTGGGGAAAAAAAAAACAGCCTGAAGTGTGTGCTGGAATCCTACTAGCTACAAAAGCCATTAAAGGCCAAATATTCAGATGGTGCAATCACCTTGCTGGGACTTAATTTCATCCATATATTCAGAACTGCAAACCATATCAATAATTTGTGGTGTTGAAAAATATTCCAGTGGTTCCCAAACTTTCTCATGTCACGACGTCCCTAAGCTACATTTATTCTCAAGTCTCCCACCTCCAGCTCCACCCCCCAACCCCCAACAGCATTGAGTCAAACTTTTGCTGGCGGGGATTCCCAAGCCCCACTAGCTGAAGAGGTCCAGTGCCCGAGGTCCAAGCTCCATGATGCCTGTGCAAGCAAATCGTTAGCATGCTTCAGCCACCAACACCTACATTCCCATGCATGCCCTCCTTCTCTCTCCATTCCATCTAGTGTCTGCCCTCATTTTGTCCCCCTTCAATCCAGTGTCTGCCCTCCTTCTCTCCCCCACTTCCATCCCTCTTTCTCTCTCGCCACTTTCATCCAACCTCTGCCCTCTCTCCTTCCATACAGCCTCTGCCTTCCCTCTCTCGCCACTTTCATCCAGTTTCCCTCGTGCCCCCCTTCCATCCAGCCTAAGCCCCCTCTCTTTTTCTCCCCCCAATGGTCTGCCTCCTGTCTGTTCCCATTCCCCCCACACACCCATCCCTGCCGCTGCTGTTTTTCTAGATCAGCAGCTGCGGCAAAACAAGCTGCAGCCACGCGGGACCAGTCTTCCATAAACACAGCTGTTGACTGCGCCCTGGAACAGAAGTGACTTTCAAGAGGTCAGAATCATCAGACGCGTGTATGAAGACTCTGGCACTGCGTGGCTGCAGCTTCCTTTGCTAGGCCTTGTTGATCACTTGTTTTGGATACCCTCTCTCCAATAATCTACACTTCAAATCTCATGATTTCTCTCTAAAATATCTTTCATCAGAGCAGATCCTCCTGTATCGTAAAAACTCTACCTTGAGGTTTACTGTTAAATATGATAAGTTGGAGATTACTTACTTGGATGTTCTAGTCAAGACAGAGGAGACAGGTTTTGTAATGAAGGTCTTTCGGAAAAGCACTGACAAACACATTTCTGGACTCCAGTAGTTGTCGCCCGAGAAAATTGAAAAACTGTTTACCTCTCTCCCAGTTTTTACGATACAGGAGGATCTGACCTGATGAAAGATATTTTAGAAAGAAATCATGGGATTTGAAGAGTAGACTATCGGAGAGAGGGTATCCAAAACAAGTGATCAACAAGGCCTATAAGAGAGCGAGGTTTAACAACCGGGACTATCAGCTGTCTCCAAGATCTAAGGAAGATGACGAGGATGTTTTCACCTGTGTGATGAGATTTAAAGCTACAACTTCAAGATTGACGTCAGCAATAGGGAAACATTGGCATATAATACAAACAATACCGGCATTATCAGAAGCGAGACTGAGGTTTGCATATAGTCGAGGTAGCAACCTTAAAGAGATTTTATCACCAGCAGTGTTAACAACAATCCCCGAAGGGAAAGTAGAGGACCCAGGTCACTCCAGCTGTGGGGACTGTAAGATGTGTAATATTATGATCTGTACAACGGAACTTGTGGATCCTCAATCCAATAGAAGGTTTATCCTACGATCAAGAACCTCATGTACCTCTAATTATGTAATATCTTATATCCAGTGTCCCTGTAAGAAATTATAGCCGTCAAGGAAACTTGTAACTCATCTAACAGAGCATAAATTAATGTGAATACTAAGAAGGCTTCTGCTCCTTTGGCAGTACACTGTGAACAAGGACGAAGCAGAGGAAAAAGCAAAGTTGGAACAAAAAGACATGAAGGTACCCAAAGTGAAAAGACACCCCCAAATCACTAATGTTAAAACACATACCAAGAAATATAGGTGGAAAGCAATGGCCACAAATGCTCGTAGTCTAAGCAATAAAGTTCATGACCTTCAAGCCCTGATGGTGGAAGCAGACTTAGATGTTGTTGCAATCACAGAGACGTGGCTCAACAGTTCCCACAAATGGGATACAAGCATACCAGGCTATAATCTATTTAGGAAGGATAGAGAGGGTCGTAAAGGTGGAGGAGTAGCTGTGTATGTGAGAAATGATATCATGGCGACTGAAATGACAGGGACCTGGGGAAAAGAAGAAGCGATATGGATCACCTTAAAAAGAGAGGATAGAACTACTGTCCACTTGGGTGTTGTCTACAGACCCCCCACACAATTAGAGGAACTAGATAAAGATCTGATTGCAGATATTCAAAAATTAGGAAAGAAAAAAGAGGTTCTATTGATGGGAGATTTCAATCTGCCGGATGTAGATTGGAAGGTTCCATCTGCCAAATCGGAAAGAAGTAGAGAGATCGTTAATGCTTTCCAAAGTGCTCTGCTCAGACAGATGGTGACGGAACCCACGAGGGAGGGAGCGATGCTGGATCTGGTGCTCACAAATGGGGATAGTGTGTCAAATGTGCGAGTGTGTGCACATCTGGGAAACAGTGACCATCAAACGGTTTGGTTTGATATAACGGCTGAAGTGGAGGGCGGCCACTCTAAACTCAAAGTCCTGGATTTCAAGCGTGCTGACTTTAGTAAAATGGGGGAATACCTGAGGAAGGAGATGATGGGCTGGGAGGACAAACAGGAAGTGGAAGGGCAGTGGTCCAGGCTGAAAGAAGCAATAAATAGGGCCACAGACCTTTATGTAAGGAGAGTAAATAAAAGCAAGAGGAAAAGGAAACCGATATGGTTCTCCAAGCAAGTGGCTGAGAAAATAAAGGCTAAAGAGTTGGCGTTCCAGAAATATAGACAATCTCAAGAAGAGGAACACGGGGAGGAATACCGGATGAAACTGAAAGAAGCCAAGAGAGAGGTACGTCTGGCGAAGGCGCAAGCGGAAGAACAAATGGCTAGAAATGTAAGGAGGGGCGACAAAAATTTCTTCAGATATATTAGTGAAAGAAGGAGGACTAAAAAGGGAATTGTGAGACTAAAAGATACAGCGAACCGCTATGTAGATAATGATGAAGAAAAAGCCAATTTACTAAATAGCTACTTTGTTCGGTTTTCACTGAAGAAAATCCTGGAGAAGGACCGCGAGGGACTGGCAAAAGTACACCTGAGAATGGAATGGATATAGCACCGTTCACGGAAGAGAGTGTGTATCAACAACTTGGAAAGCTAAAGGTGGACAAAGCCATGGGACCGGACGGGATCCACCCCAGAATATTGAGGGAGCTCAGAGAGGTCCTGGCAAGTCCTCTTAAAGATTTGTTTAATAAATCCTTGGAGACGGGAGAGGTTCCGAGGGATTGGAGAACGGCGGAGGTGGTCCCTCTTCACAAAAGTGGGGATAGGGAAGAAGCTGGAAACTACAGGCCGGTAAGCCTCACTTTGGTTATTGGAAAAGTAATGGAAACCATGCTGAAGGAAAGGATAGTGAATTTCCTGGAAGCCAATAAGTTGCAAGATCCGAAACAACATGGTTTCACCAAAGGGAAATCGTGCCAAACGAATCTCATTGAATTCTTTGACTGGGTGACGGGAGAATTAAATCAAGGACGTGCTATGGACGTCATCTACTTAGATTTCAGCAAGGCTTTTGACACGGTTCCCCACAGGAGGCTCTTAAATAAACTAGACGGCCTGAAGATAGGACCCGAAGTGGTGAACTGGATTAGGAACTGGTTGACGGACAGACGCCAGAGGGTGGTGGTCAATGGAGTTCGCTCGGAGGAGGGAAAGGTGAGTAGTGGAGTGCCTCAGGGATCGGTGCTGGGGCCGATTCTGTTCAATATATTTGTGAGTGACATTGCCGAAGGGTTACAAGGTAAAGTTTGCCTTTTTGCGGATGACACCAAGATTTCCAACAGAGTGGACACCCCGGAGGGTGTGGAAAACATGAAAAAAGATCTGAAGAAGCTAGAAGAATGGTCTAACGTTTGGCAATTAAAATTCAATGCGAAGAAATGCAAAGTGATGCACTTAGGGAGTAGAAATCCAAGGGAGACGTATGTGTTAGGCGGGGAGAGTCTGATAGGCACGGACGGGGAGAGGGATCTTGGGGTGATAGTATCTGAGGACTTGAAGGCGACGAAACAGTGCGACAAGGCGGTGGCAGTAGCTAGAAGATTGCTAGGCTGTATAGAGAGAGGAGTGATCAGCAGAAGAAAGGAGGTTTTAATGCCCCTGTATAAGACGTTGGTGAGGCCCCACCTGGAGTATTGTGTTCAGTTTTGGAGGCCGTATCTTGCGAAGGATGTTAAAAAAATGGAAGCGGTGCAAAGGAAAGCTACGAGGATGGTATGGGATTTACGTTCCAAGACTTATGAAGAGAGGCTTGCCGACCTGAACATGTACACCCTGGAGGAAAGGAGGAACAGGGGTGATATGATACAGACGTTCAAATATTTGAAAGGTATTAATCCGCAAACGAATCTTTTCCGGAGATGGGAAGGCGGTAGAACGAGAGGACATGAAATGAGATTGAAGGGGGGCAGACTCAGGAAAGATGTCAGGAAGTATTTTTTCACGGAGAGGGTGGTGGACGCTTGGAATGCCCTCCCGCGGGAGGTGGTGGAGATGAAAACGGTAACGGAGTTCAAACATGCGTGGGATATGCATAGAGGAATCCTGTGCAGAAGGAATGGATCCTCAGAAGCTTAGCTGAAATTGAGTGGTGGAGCAGTTGGGGGGAAGAGGGGGGTGGTTGGGAGGCGAGGATAGGGGAGGGCAGACTTATACGGTCTGTACCAGAGCCGGTGATGGGAGGCGGGACTGGTGGTTGGGAGGCGGGTAATACTGCTGGGCAGACTTATATGGTCTGTGCCCTGAAAAGGACAGGTACAAATTCAAGGTAATGTATACACATATGAGTTTGTCTTGGGCAGACTGGATGGACCATGCAGGTCTTTTTCTGCCGTCATCTACTATGTACTATGTATAACATAGTTTTGAATCTCTACGCTGCGTTGTTTTACAGCAGTTGAAGTTAAATGACAGTTAAATAAGCGCCTGCTGGTTCAACTGGAACAGAAATGGATTTTCCGTTTACAGACAATATACCTAAGAGGTGTCATTTTTTCTAAAGGTAATGTGTGTAGTCCAAGAAAAGAGACCAGAGTGGAGCTGCTTCTTGATTGGATATAATAGGTTGCCGGCGACCAACAGCAGCCTATAATAGGAGGCGCCATATTCCGGGGGGGGGGGGGGGGGGGTCATTGAAGAGCTGAACTGGACGCCATAACATGAAGGCTGCTTATTATTAGTTTACATTGCGATGTAATTCCAAGATATTAACAGGATGTTTTGTATCAAACAGTGATACCTGTCACGGACCCTAAGGAAGTTCCGAAACTCTGGCCATAGTCAGCTGTGGCTGGCGGCTAATGTTGGCCACCCTGAAAAGATAAGTTTTGCAGAGTCTTTTTGACTTATTATATAAATTAAATTATAGATGGAGAGTTTTTTTTGCCAATGATGACAGCGAGTGCTCCTTGAATAGACTGGCTGTGTGCCTAAGAGTAAGAAGTCTCTTGAGGTTTTTTCCTCCAATGTTTTTCAACTTGCCATTCAGTATTAAGTATGTAGCTAAAAACTAGATTATAGCAGTTTGTACTTTGAAGAGGACTATAGTGTTGCTCGAGTATATAGGTGTACTCTCAAGCTCTGTGAGTGTGTTATAGAAGATATATTCTAACTCTCCCATCTTATTTCTTAGGCTTCTGGCATTTGTATATGGGAAAATTAGGTTCTTACCTTGGTAATTTTCTTTCCTTTAGTCATAGCAGATGAAGCCATTACGTATGGGTTGTGTCCATCAACCAGCAGGGGGAGACAGAGAGCACTCAACTTTTCACAGTGCCTCATGGCCAACCAGCTCCACTGCCTCTTCAGTATTTGAAGCCTCCAAAGCAGTATGGCAAACCGCAATGGGAATAACATGAACTTTCCTCACAGCAAATGATGGCCCCTTAACAAGGGCATGAACTCAAAAGGAGGGAATGAACACATCCTCCTGGAGGGAATAAACTCATACTCCTTATTGTATAATTGGAGGGAATACACGCAACCTCCTGGAGGGAATGGACTCATCCTCCTATAAGTGAACATGAATCCTGAAGACTGTTTCCCAACTTTCTCCCAAAGAAGGAACTTCAGGAAACAAGAACAGAACCTGAAACAGATTCACAGCATACAGACAATCATACAGGGAGGGCTCATGGCTTCATCTGCTATGACTAAAGGAAAGAAAATTACCAAGGTAAGAACCTAATTTTCCCCTTCCTTGTCATCAAGCAGATGATTGTGCTCCAAAACGCGCATCCCTCCTAGCAGCCACATCCAGCCTGTAATGTCGGCCAAAAGAGAGCTTAGAAGCCCATGTTGCTGCACTGCATACCTCTTGACGAGAGAGGCAAAAGAGAGCTTAGAAGCCCATGTTGCTGCACTGCATATCTCTTGACGAGAGAGTGCTACAGTTTCAGCCCAAGAGGAAGAAATCGCTCTGGTAGAATGCGCCTTAAAGGCTACAGGCGGAGACCAGCCGGCAAGCAGCGGGCAAGAGTGGCTTTAGACGCTAGAGACCCTCTGCGAGGACCTGATAGCAAAACAAACAGATGATCATAGATCCTGAAAGAGATAGTAACTCGCAGATACTGCAGCAGAGTCCTGCGCACATCCAACTGGTGCAACTGCCCAAAAGATTCTGGAAACTCCTCCTTATCAAAGGAGGACAAGAAAATAGGCTGGTTTAGGTGAAACGCTGAAACCACCTTAGGCATGAAGGAAGGCACGGTACGAACCGTGACCCCGGACTCTGAGAATTGCAGAAATGGGTCTCTACAGGACAGCGCCTGGAGCTCTGACACCCGTCTCGCAGAAGTAATGGCCACAAGAAAAACGGTCTTTAGTGTCAAATCTTTCTCCGATGCTCGCCGAAGCGGCTCAAAAGGAGAAGCCTGCAGGGCCTTCAAAACTAGCCCCAGGTTCCAAGCTGGACAGGGTGCTCACACGGAAGGCCGGAGCCGAAGCACCCCACTAAGAAACCGTGCCACATCTGGATGAGCAGCTAAAGACACGCCTTCAACCTTACCACGAAAAGAGGCCAATGCTGCCACTTGCACCCGCAGGGAATTATAAGCCAAGCCTATTTGTACACCATCCTGCAAAAAGCCCAGAATCGGCGAGACAGGAGCCTGCATGGGTGTGATCGCTTTTGAAGCACACCAAGACTCAAACTGGCGCCAAATCCTGGCATAAGCCACGGAAGTGGAACGCTTGCGGGCCTGCAGGAGTGGAAATGACTGTGTTTGAATAGCCTTTGTCCCTCAATTGCGCCCTCTCAATCGCCATGCCATAAGACCAAGGTGGCAGGCGTCCTCCATGGCTACCGGGCCCTGTGACAACAGGTTCGGTACCAGAGGTAAAGGAAGGGGAGCCTCCACTAGCATCTGTCGGAGGTCCGCATACCAAGGCCCCCTGGGCCAATCCGGGGCGATGAGGACCACTTCTCCTGGGTGCAGCCGAATCCGCAGGAGCACGCATCCTATCAAGGGCCTCGGAGGGAACACATATAGTAGGCCCGGAGGCCAGGGCTGAGTCAAGGCATCCAACCCTGCAGAGCGAGGATCTCTCCATCTGCTGAAGAAGCACGGGACTTTGGCATTTGAACTTGTCACCATAAGATATATGCCCCATTTGGCATATATCTGCAGGAATACTTTGTCTGCTAGTTCCCATTCTGCTGGATCGATCTGATGCCTGCTTAGATAATCGGCTTGCACGTTGCTCTGACCTGCAATGTGAGCTGCCAACAGAAACTGAAGATGCAGCTCGGCCCAGTGGCAAATCTGTTCGGCCTGCGCAGCTAGTGCTCTGTACTGAGTGCCGCCTTGTCGATTTTTGTAGGCCACTGCTGTCGTGTTGTCCGACATCACTCTGACAGCCAATCCTTCCAGGGTCACTTGAAAGGCCAGAAGCGCCTGAAACACCGCTTTCAACTCCAGGCGGTTGATGGACCACTCCGACTCCTCGGGTGTCCATAGACCCTGGGCATGCTTCCCCTTGCAATGTGCGCCCCAACCCTTCAGGCTGGCATCTGTCACCACTAGGCACCAAATCGGGGAGCGCCAGCGGCATTCCTCGCCGCAGCATGCTGTCTGAGAGCCACCACTCCATGTTGAGTTGGGCCGCAGGGAGCCAAGAGAGTCTGCATTGATAATCCTGAGATACTGGAGACCATCGTTGAAGCAGGGAATACTGCAGAGGTCTCAGGTGCGCTCTCGCCCACGGCAACAAATCCAAGGTGGCCGTCATCGATCCCAACAGCTGGAAAATGTCCCAAGCTCGCGGGCGGGGCATCCTCAGGAGCAGACGGACCTGATTCTGAAGCTTGCACCGCCTTTGCTCAGGTAGGAATACATATCCCGAGTCTGTGTCGAACCGTGCCCCCAAATATTCTACAGATTGCGAGGGGGTCAGGTGACTTTTGGCTACATTGACGACCCAGCCCAGAGATTGCAGTACTGAGACCACTCTGGTTGTAGCTTGATAGCTCTCTGTTACAGAGTCTGCTCTGATGAGCCAGTCGTCTAGGTAAGGGTGAACCCGGATACCTTCTCGCCTGAGCAAAGCAGCTAGTACCACCATTAACTTCGAAAAGGTAAGGCTCGGAACTGGAAATGTTTTCCCAACACCGTAAACCTCAGAAACTTCTGGTGCGGGGGCCAAATTGGTATGTGCAAGTAAGCTTCTTTCAGGTCTAGAGACGTGAGAAACTCTCCTGGCTGTACCGCAGCAATGACGGAGCGCAGGGTTTCCATGTGGAAATGCCGCACTCTCAGGGACTTGTTTAATTCTTTTAAGTCCAGAATAGGGCGAAAAGACCCACCTTTTCGCGGCACCACAAAGTAGATGGAGTATCGGCCGTAGCCGTGTTCGGCGGGAGGTACCGGGGACACGGCCCCTAACTGAATTAGACCTTGCAAAGTCTCCTCTACTGCCGCCCGTTTGGTGGCAGAACCACATCGGGACTCCACAAACACGTCTCTTACTGGGGCGCTGAATTCTATTCTGTAGCCATCTCTGATCAGGTCCAGAACCCACTGATCTGAGGAAATATTGGCCCACTCCTCGGCAAAGAGGGAAAGACGTCCTCCGATGACAGGAAGCGAGAAGGGGGCCGGCGCACCATCATTGAGACGGTCGCCCCTGAACTCCAGGCCTAGAGCCGGTGGCTGCGGAACGCTTGTCCGAGCGAAAGGAGTTCCTCTGCTGATAAACGGGCATGAGAAATGAACCCAGCAGAACGCCCCGGGCAGTACCTTCTAGCTTCACGGAAGCGAGGTCTATAAGAGGAGTGGACCGCCTGGCCCTTGGAGGAAGGCCTCGGCCTATCTTCGGGCAAGCGCTGGGGTTTACGATCTCCCAGGCCTTTAACAATTTTCTCCAACTCCTCACCAAATAGGAGAAGGCCTTGAAAGGGCAAATGGCGCCACTGCTACTGCCATTTGTTTAGCCGAAGCTCTGACAATATCATAAAGGGCATCAGCCAAAAAGGACAAGGCCGACTCCAGCCGCGGAGCCACATCCGAGAAGGGCTCCGCTCCATCTCCGGGCTGTTCCACTGCCTGTTGCAACCACGCCAGGCAGGCTCTAGCAGCATAACAACTGCATGCAGACGCCCGAACAGTAAGACCTGCAATTTCAAAGGACCAGCATTCCTGCTTCCAGTCTACGGTCTTGTATATCCTTCAGGGCAACTCCTCCTTCCACAGGGAGGGTAGTTCTCTGTCACCGCAGTGACTAGGGCATCTACTTTAGGCATTGCAAAGCGAGCCAAATGCTCCTCACGCAGAGTGTATAATTGCTCCATAGCCCTGTAAACTTTCAAAGGTCCCTTGGGGTCAGCCCACTGAGCGGAAATAAGCTCTTGGATGGAGTCATGCAAAGGAAAGGCTCAAGCAGGCTTTTTGGTACTAGCCATCCTAGGATTCACAGAGGAGGCCGTGCCACTGTCAGGCTCTTCAACAGAAAGGACCTATAGGGCATCTGAAATAAGCGCTGGCAGCTCATCCCGGTGGAAAATCCTCACCGCAGAAGGATCATCCAGATCCTGTGGTAATTCTGCACCTGACTGTGGCTCCTCAGACCACGAAGGCCTGCCAGAACTCTCCGAATCCTCACAGCCCGACCACGGGGGGGGGGGGGGAGAGGTGCACCACAATCTGAAGGGGAATTAGCCCTTCTACGCTTTTCTTTATGCCAATTATCAAGGAAAACAGCCTCAGCAGGCAGTCCCAGACCAGAATCCACCGGGGGGGGGGGGGGGGGGGGGAACAATAGTAGGGGCCTCAGACGACCCTTGAGGGAGAGCTCTTTTCAGCATGTATGCTTTATGCAATAACAACGCAAAATCAGAGGAGAAAAACTCGCCCTGGGCACCCAGATCCCGTCTGGGGCTAGCCGCTCCCTAAATAGCCTCAATTCGAGGTACCCCCCCACCCCCCGGGCTCAGGGCTCTCCGTCTCTACAGAGGCCGCGCCATGCGGAAAATTCAAAATGGCATCCGCTGCCAGCTCTGAGCGGGAAGAATCATTGCTCGCCATGCTCGGGCCGGCTCTTACACATGTACAGCACGATTTACAGAGCCCCGCTGCTGATTTGCGCTTGCCACACCGGGAACAGCGCTTTACATTCTCTGCAGTCATCACCGAAAACGGCGGGAATATTCAAAATGGCGGTTTCGCGACAAAAACGCCCCGATCGCGGGCCCACCCCGGAGGAGTTAGAAAACACTCTTACCTCACCGGACCGAGTATCACAGCTCTGGTCCCATAGAAGAATCAAAGGAAAACCTCTGTTCCATTTTTTTTTTTTTTTTTTTTTTTAACGCTGTGAGGAAAGCAGAGGTAATAAGAACTCCGGAGGCTCAAATGAGTGGGAAAGGCAGGGAAAGGCGAACCAATGTGCCTGCATCCACTGAGTGGGAAAGGACAGGGAAAAGCAAGCTAATATGTCCACATCCACGGGGGCATGGGTAAGGCAGGGAAAGGGCTAACCTATGTGCCTTCAAAGTGAAGCTGCTATAGCCTCTAACACCCCGGCTAACAACTGGCAAGCCAGGAGCCACCCCCAGGCAGATTTTTGATGGAGCTCGAAGAAGCTGCAGCCACCCTGCTTGGGGAGATAGAGAATACTGAAGAGGCAGTGGAGCTGGCTGGCCATGAGGCACTGTGAAAAGTTGAGTGCTCTCTATCTCCCCCTGCTGGTTGATGTTTATATGCTCCTATTCACAACTTGCTCAGCAGTTGACAGTGTTAATTTGCAATCTTGAAAATCTGTCTACTCTTTATTTAAAGACACCTGATCTACTATGGTTTCAACTACAACCTCACTATCAAGATGCTCTACCTTCCCTGTAGTGGTGATATCTTTACCTTGTTCTGAACAATGCACTTTTGAGTGACTGTCGGCTTTCCACAATTTCTAGTTTAAAAGCTACTCTATCTCCTTTTTATACGTTGATGCCAGCAGCCTGGTTCCATCCCAATTAAGGTGGAGCCTATCCTTTTGGAACAGGTTCTTCCTACCCCAAAATGTTGCCCAGTTCCTAACAAATATAAATCCCTCATCCCTGTACCATCATCTCAACCACTCTTAGGTCCTTTACGTGGAACAGGGAACATTACTGAGAACGCTACCCTGGAGGATCTAGATTTCAGCTTTCTACCTAGGAGCCTAAATTTAGCTTCCAGAACCTTCCTTCCAGATTTTCATATGTTCTTGGTACCCATATGTACCAAGACAGCTGCCTCCTCCTCAGCACTATCTAAAATCCTATCTAGGCAACACGCGAGGTCCACCACCTTCTTATCAGGCAGGCAAGTGACCAGGCGATCCTCACATCCACCAGTAACCCAGCTATCTACATGCCTAATAATCAAAATCACCAACTACAACAGCTGTCCTACTCTTCCCTCCTGGGCAGAAGCTCCTGGAAACACATCCTCAGTACAAGAGAAGATTGCACCCCTGGTGGGCTGGTTCTGACTACAGAATTACTTTCAACTTCTCCAAGGTGATGCTCTCCTTTAGGAGACCTCTCTCCTCCAAGGCAGCATAGGGGCTGCCAGATTGGAGGTGGAACTTCTCAGAGCTAGGAGCTCGATGCATCGAGCACACGCAACCTCTCACCAACTGGGAGATAATCATACATGTAACACAATGCAAAACATTGGATAACACTCTTCTCTCTGCTGGACTACTGTCTGAATCTTAGTATTAAAAAGAGTTAATTAAAACTTCTTATGGTACCAGGGATATTAGAGGAGTATAAAGAGCCTTAAAATTATATGGTAAATACGTAATTTATTTAGTGTTTGCTTCTCAGAAACTAAATGTAATTAAAATTCTAATGAAAACTCTCCTCGTTATCCTAATTAGAATAATTGACTATAAATGAAGAGATGTGCTAGGGGTGTAGGTAAACATGTTAAGACCTTTTCTGAATTTACAGATGGATTTTATCCAGCTGCCCAAATGTCAGAGATTTGAGCATTGTCTAGTAATTGTATGTTTATTCTCAGGATGGATGAAGTGTTTCCTTGATGCAAGTCTTATGCAATTACAGTAGCCCACAAGCTAAAGCATTTCATTCCTTCCTGGGGAGTTCCTATTTGGCTCTCCAGTGATAATAGTACTCCCTTCATTCTGCAAGTAGTACAATAGGTAGTAAAAGCTGTGGGTATAAAGCATCAGTTCCATGCCCCTTATCACCCCCCAAGTTCAGGAAAAGTGGAGAGAACAAATGGAATATTGAAGACAAAGACTGCTAAAATACAGGAGAAAAGACAGCTGAGGGGAGATACGACAGAGGTCAATAAATGAGTGGAGTTGGAATGGGTGGACCTGAACCACTAGTTTATTCTTTCCAAAAATAGGACTAGGCGGCACGCAATCAAGCTACAAAGCAGTAAATTTAAAACAAGTTGGAGAAAATATATTTCTTCACTCAATGTGTAATTAAACTCTGGAATTCGTTGCCAGAGATTGTAGTGAAAGCAGTTAGCGTAGGTTTGGATAGCTTCCTAAAAGAAAAGTCTGTATGTCATTATTAAAATGGACTTGGGGAAAATCCACTGCTTATTTCTCGGATAAGCAGCACAAAATGTATTGTACTGATTTGGGATCTTGCTCCCATCTTCCTTATTGTTTGCACTTGAACTTTTGTCTCCCGATTTTGACCCTCTCATGGAGTAAGCCTGGAGACCTATCCTTGTTCCACCAAGGCAAGACAGGACTTAAACTACCTCGTCCCTATACAGCCCATTTGTGGCCTGGATTGGATACTGTTGGAAACAGGATGCTGGGCTTGATGGACCTTCAGTCTGTCCCAGTATGGCAAAACATATACTTAAGCAGTCAGCTGAATTAGCATCTGCATCTACACCCCTGAAAGAGCCTAAACGTGGCTGTCAGGTTTTTTTATATGAACTCTCAGCAATAAAGCCTCTTTGCTATATTGGTGCTCCCGTCTTTGACTTTTGTCTCCCGATTTTGACCCTCTCATGGAGTAAGCCTGAAGACCCATCCTTGTTCCACCAAGGCAAGACAGGACTTAAACTACCTCATCCCTACACATCCCACTGAACAGTACGAAAAAATCCATTAGTTGGCATAGCTTTCAAACAATAAGACCCTAGGAACATCCAGCTAGTACAGAGATTTGAGAAACAACCTTCTGCTCTTTAGAAAAGGTCTGCAGATCGGACTCAAGAGCTACCAATGGCCTACTGGGACTCAATCTGGAGGCCACAGATCACAATCTGTGCCTTAGGAAACCAGGCGAACAAAATTCTTGCTACAACAGTCCAAACTGCAACTATCTGCTAGAGAGAACACTGGCAAGTTCCAGAACTGCATCACTCCTTATGCTAGTAATGTTGTGTTCTTTGCCTCCATCTGCTTAAAGAGGTGCATAACCCACCTGTCTAGACTGATCAGGTAAGAAAATGAAAGTTAAAAATCACCCACAAAAATATTTCTTTAATTATAACTGTAGTGTAGCAAATGCCTCCACTAGTGATAATGCTAATCTAGCTACTAAACTGAACTGGGTGGATGGTAAATGTTTCCAATTTATACTCTGTATGGTTTAAGACAGAATTCATATTCTTGAACACAAAAATTGGAATAGCATTTAAAACCCAGACATGCCTTACAAATAACCACAATTCTCCCCCCCCCCCCCCTCCCCTTCTTTCCCATTCAAGCATGGGCGTAGTTTGGTCGTTTCATATATCAAAGCAATGAAGGGTTTTTTTGTTTTGTTTTTTTTAACTGAAATGAGCCAGCACCAAGGGAAATTTCTCTCATTATGCCCCTCACATTCACACAAATTAGCAAGGGGATAGTGCACTTTCCTTAGGCCTGACAGCACCATCTCGTTTGCTTTCTCCAAATCCCAGCTCTTTCTCCTTCCTTATCAGGAACTCTCCATGCCACAAACAGAAAAAATACCCCCTCCCCCTCAAACAGCCCCCCTCCAGTGACAGCACTTACCCCCAGGGCAGCTCACAGCAGTCTGCTGCCTGAGGCAAGGGATGAGGTGGTACCTTCCTCAAAGCAATGGCGTACCTAGGGTATCTGACACCCGGGGACGGTCATTTTTTAACACCCCCCTCCAAAATCCTGTACTAGGCATACCGAAAATACAAAACACTCGGGACCTATGGAGCAATTCTACCATACCATAAGCAGTCATTTCTAGAATCACACAAGGAAAGCACCTTAAACACAACTGTGAGCACTAGAACATCAATTCACCTATTGTAAAATGAAACCAGATAGAATAGTACAGATCGTCAATCCTGCACAGTCAATGCCAACTAAAGCCCTGTCTTTTTCACAGACACACCCTAATCCACTATAGAATAAGTAATTATAAACTTACTATTTAAACAAAAATTAAACTGAACCCCTAAGATGCCAGATTCTGCATACAATGCAACACCACAGAAACAGAAAATGTCCCCTAGTACTGTGCAAAATATAAAGATAGCAAATGCAAATTTGAAAAAACTAACAAATACCAATCACTACTTTACAAGTTAAATAGAAATAAAATATAGAAAATAAAATACCATTTTATTGGACTAATACATTTAGCTTTCAGAGGCCAAAACCTCCTTCCTCAGGTCAATACAGTATACTGCTGTTACAGTATCCTATCCTGACCTGAGGAAGGGGGTTTTGTTCTCCGAAGGTTAGTCAAAATGTATTAAAATTAGTCCAATAAAAAGATTACCTTATTTCCATTTGCCCTCCCTCTCCCAGCCATCCAGGGTCTGCCCTCCCTCTATCTCCCCCTTCCATCCAGGATCTGTCCCCTCTCTCTCTGCCCCCTCTTTTCAGCTCCCAGTTCCAGCCCCATTATCCCATCTGTCCCTAGTTTCAGCCCCAGCCCATCTCCCACCTGCCCCCTCCTTTTCAGCCCCACTATCCCACCAGTCCACAGTTTCAGCCCCAGCCCTTTTCTCCCACCAGTCCCAAGCTTCAGCCCCAGCCACTTCTCCCCTTTTCAGTCCCCCGTTTCATCCCCTGCCCATTTTCAGCCCCCAGTTCCAGTACTAGCCCCCTTATCCCACCCACCCTCCTTTTCAGCCCCCAGTTCCAGTCCCTTTAATCCACCTGCTTTGCATTAGGGCCCCCCTTTTCAGCTCCAGCCCCATTCTCTCACCTGCCCTCCTTTTCAGCCCCAGACCCATTCTCCCACCTGCCCCAGGCATGGCCTCATTCTCCCTCCTGACCCCTTCTAAGACCCCAGTTCCAGCCCCCTTCTCTCATCTGAGCCCCTCCAACCCAGTCCCCGTCTCCCATCTCAGCCCATCCCCCCACCCTGTCCCCACCTGCCTACTCCCTCGACAGCCCCCTTCTCTCTGCCACCCGAACAGCTGCACTGCAGTTTAAAAATCGCTGAATCGGCGGCACCCCAGGTGTAAGAACGAGGGGGGTGCTCCGCTCCCGCTGCATCTGACCAAAAGGCTTCTGGCACTGCAGTCAGCTCCTTCGACGGCCCCCCCGACCCGCTGCAGTTTAAAATCCGCTGAATCAGCAGCGCAGCTCTAGCGTGCAATGAACGCGCCTCTGCCTGTAAAAGAAGCGGATCGCCTCATCGGGAGCAGAGCACCCCCCCTCGTTCTTACACCCGAGGCGGACCACCTCCACCCCACCCTTGGTACGCCACTGCCTCAAAGCATCCAAAAGAGAGGTTCCTTTGAAAAATTCTGATTAGGAAGGAGGATGCGTAGGTCCCCTCACTCTAAACAGTAGTCAGGCAGTTGCCCCAGAAAAAATAGAATTATATTCCCAAGCTACACAAAAAAAAAAAAAACTAACATTGGTTATACTTAAAATTATTTGAATTAAATTGTTGCCTAGAACTCTAACATAAAAAATTACAGACCCCTGACTCTTCATTGTCACAGTGTTGAATGAAAGCATATATTCTGCATCCACAGGAGCCTTCTTCATATGCAACAGTGTGTGCAGAACTAACTACAGCATTTCCCCATAGAATTCACCATAAAAAATAAAATGATTCTGGTTTCATAGTAACATAGTAGATGACGGCAGAAAAAGACCTGCATGGTCCATCCAGTCTGCCCAACAAGATAAACTCATATGTGCTACTTTTGTGTACACCATACCTTGATTTGTACCTGTCCTTTTCAGGGCACAGACCGTGTAAGTCTGCCCAGCACTATCCCCGCCTCCCAACCACCAGCCCCGCCTCCCACCACCGGCTCTGGCACTGACCGTATAAGTCTGTCCAGCACTGTCCCCGCCTCCCGCCACCGGCTGTGCCACCCAATCTTGGCTAAGCTCCTTAGGATCTATTCCTTCTGAACAGGATTCCTTTATGTTTATCCCACGCGTGCTTGAATTCTGTTACCGTTTTCATTTCCACCACCTCCCGCGGGAGGGCATTCCAAGCATCCACTACTCTCTCCGTGAAAAAATACTTCCCGACATTTTTCTTGAGTCTGCCCCCCTTCAATCTCATTTCATGTCCTCTCGTTTGACCTCCTTCGCATCTCCGGAAAAGGTTCGTTTGCGGATTAATACTTTTCAAATATTTGAACGTCTGTATCATATCACCCCTGTTTCTCCTTTCTTCCAGAGTATACATGTTCAGGTCAAGTCTCTCCTCATACGTCTTTTTTTTTTTAATTTTTATTTATCATTTTTACAATTTTACAAGCATTTACTACTTGAATAGGTAACACAGTTAGGAAACTACCAGATTAAAGCAAAATAAATCAGGAAAATATTACATAACTTGTATTAGACCACCAAATTCGAGGGGCTAAAAGCCGTTAACTTAGGAGAAAGATATTTACTTAATATAACTCAAGATTGAAATAAAGCAATAGCAGGTTATTATTTTAGTTACAAACCCCCGAAAAAAAATTAAATTACATTCCCAACATCCTTATCTTTAAGGCGAAACATAACGGTTTAAGGTCAAGAAGCATTATAATAATTTTTTCTGAGAAATAAATTGTTTTAAATGTTCAGGTTCAAAGAAAACATATTTTACCCCTAAATATTTAATATTGCATTTGCAAGGATAGTTCAAATGAAATGAGGCTCCTAAAGACAAAGTTTCAGCACGAAGTGCTAAGAAGTCTTTCCTTCTACTTTGAGTTTGTTTAGTAACATCTGGGAATACCCAGATTTTCCCCCCGTGAAATGGGGTTTGCAAATTCTTCAAAGCCATTTTCCTAACAGATTCTAAGTCTTGGGGAAATATAAATGAGACCAACAAAGTTTGCCGTTCAGTTATATCAGTCAACAATGTTTCCAATAATTCTGATACATTTAAATCCGGTTGTTCCAACAGTTGTATTGATTTCCTTGTAGGAAGATAATAAATTTTATTCACTGGAGGCACATTTTCTAAGGTAAATTTTAAATTTTCCACCAAGTATCTTTTAAAAATTTCTAGTGGAGAATATATAGAAGTCCGTGGAAAGTTCAAAAGTCGTAAATTTAGTCTCCTGTTATAATTTTCAAAATGTTCCAATTTTTTATGTATCAGCATATTATCTTGTATTAATTTAACTGAGGTTTCTTTCAATTTAGATGTTTCAGTTGACAAATTTTGGATCTTTTCAGTTACCTCTTCTTTCATAGATGTAAATGCAATAGTTAATTCTTTTACATTACCCAGTAACGGTTCAATCTTGCTAGTTGATTCCATCACCGTCTGTAGTGTCTCCCATATCGCCTCCAGAGTCACCGCCGGCGAGGAGACTGAAGATTTTCCTGGTCTCTGCCCCATCTGACTCTCAGCCTTTGCTATTGCAAAGGCCTCAGCTGCAGCGTCGAAGTGGGGGCCCAGTAGTAGCTCTCCTCTCCCGTCACCGCGGTTAGGGGCTACTTCACCCTCATCGACCTCAGCCGGTTGCGGTGGGGGTGGGCGCGCCGGGGGGGACAATGAAACGTCCTGCCCCTGGAGTTCAACCTCTCCTCGGATAGTGAGCTCAGCAGGGCTTCCCGGCGTCGTAACAGGGGTTCTCGCGAGAAAACCTTGGATAGAAAGCTGTGTTGGAGTCGAAGTTCGAACCGGTTGGGCTCCGGTTCTCAAAACCCCCTTCCTCTTGGTATGCGGCATCATTAGATAAAGAAATAAGGTAAATCTTTAAAGAAGGAAAAATCTACGAAGAGGTGTAGGTTAACACAGCATTATCCAGAGGCTCATTCGCGGAATGATGTTGCTGCCGCCATCTTGCTCCGCCCCATCCTCATACGTCTTGTAACGCAAATCCCTTACCATTCTCATAGCTTTTCTTTGAACCGCTTCAATTCTTTTTACATCCTTCGCAAGGTACGGCCTCCAAAACTGAACACAATACTCCAGGTGGGGCCTCACCAACGACTTATACAGGGGCATCAACACCCCCTTTCTTCTGCTTGTCACACCTCTCTCTATACAGGCTAACAACCTTCTAGCTACGGCCACCGCCTTGTCACACTGTTTCGTCGCCTTCAGATCCTCAGATACTATCACCCCAAGATCCCTCTCCCCGTCCGCTCCTATCAGACTCTCCCCGCCTAACACATACGTCTCCCGAGGATTTCTACTCCCTAAGTGCATCACTTTGCATTTCTTCGCATTGAATTTTAATTGCCAAACCATAGACCATTCTTCTAGCTTCCTCAGATCCTTCTTCATGTTTTCCACTCCCTCCCGGGTGTCCACTCCATTACAGATCTTAGTATCATCCGCAAATAGGCAAACTTTACCTTCTAACCCTTCGGCAATGTCACTCACAAATATATTGAACAGAATCGGTCCCAGCACCGATCCTTGAGGCACACCACTAATCACCTTCCCTCCTCTGAGCGAATTCCATTCACCACCACCCTCTGGCTTCTGTCCGTCAACCAGTTCCTAATCTAGTTCACCACTTCGGGTCCTATCTTCAGCCCATCCAGTTTATTTAAGAGCCTCCTGTGGGGAACCGTGTCAAAAGCTTTGCTGAAATCTAAGTAGATTACGTCCATAGCTCGTCCCTGATTCAATTCTCCTGTCACCCAATCAAAGAATTCAATGAGATTCGTTTGGCACGATTTCCCTTTGGTAAAACCATGTTGTCTCGGATCTTGCAACTTATTGGCTTCCGGGAAATTCACTATCCTTTCCTTCAGCATCGCTTCCATTACTTTTCCAATAACTGAAGTGAGGCTTACTGGCCTGTAGTTTCCAGCTTCTTCCCTATCACCACTTTTGTGAAGAGGGACCACCTCCGCCGTTCTCCAATCCCTCGGAACCTCTCCCGTCTGCAAGGATATATTAGCTTTTCAAGTTGTTCATACACACTACTCTCTTCCGTGAACGGTGCTCTATCCACTTCAATCTCATTGGTACTTTTTCACTCCGTCGCGGTCCTTCTCCAGGATTTTCTTCTGTGAAAACAGAACAAAAGTATCTATTTAGCAAATTTGCTTTATCTTCATCGTTATCCACATAGCGGTTCACAGTATCTTTTAGTCTCACAATTCCCTTTTAGTCATTCTTCTTTTACTAATATACCTGAAGAAATTTTTGTCACCCCTCCTTACATTTCTAGCCATTTATTCTTCCGCTTTCGCCAGACTTCTCTCTCTCTTGGCTTCTTTCATTTTCATCCGGTATTCCTCCTCGTGTTCCTTTTCTTGAGTTTTTTTGTATTTCTGGAACGCCAACTCTTTAGCCTTTATTTTCTCAGCCACTTGCTTGGAGAACCATATCGGTTGCCTTTTTCTCTTGCTTTTATTTACTTTCCTTACATAAAGGTTCGTGGCCCTATTTATAGCTTCCTTCAAACCTGGACCACTGTCCTTCCACTTCTCGTATTTCCTCCCAGCCCATCATCTCCTTCCTCAGGTATTCCCCCATTTTACTAAAGTCAGCACGCTTGAAATCCAGAACTTTGAGTGGCCGCTCTACACTTTAGCTGTAATATCAAACCAAACCGTTTGATGGTCACTGCCGCCCAGGTGGGCACCCACTCGAATATTTGACACGCTATCCCCATTCGAGAGCACCAGATCCAGCGTCGCTCCCTCCCTCGTGGGTTCCGTCACCATTTGACTGAGCAAACCGATTTGGAAAGCATCCACAATCTCTCTACTTCTTTCCGATTCTGGAGACGGAACCTTCCAATCTACATCCGGCAAATTGAAATCTCCCAGCAACAGCACCTCTCTCGTTTTCCAACTTTTTAATATCTGCAATCAGGTCTTTACCTAATTCCTCCAATTGTTTCAGAGGTCTGTAGACAACACCCACGTGTACAGAGGTTCTATCCTCTCTTTTTAAGGTGATCCATATCGCTTCTTCCTTTCCTCAGGTCCCTGTCATTTCGGTCGCCGTGATATCATTTCTCACATATAGAGCTACTCCTCCACCTTTACGATTTTCTCTATCCTTCCTAAATAGATTATAGCCTGGTATGTTTGCATCCCATTCATGGGAACCATTTAGCCACGTCTCTGTGATTGCAACAAGGTCTAACTCTGCCTCCAACATCAGGGCTTGAAGGTCATGAACTTTATTGGTTAGACTGCGAGCATTTGTGGCCATCGCTTTCCATGTACATTTCCTGGTATGTGCTTCAACATTTGTGATTTGGGGTTGTCTTTTCTCTCTGGGTACCTTCATATCCTTTTGTTCCAACTTCATTTCTTTCTCTTCTGCCTCAGTTCTATTTTCAGGATCATCACAATGCTGTAATGGAGCAAAAGAATTCTGTAGGGGCAACACTTGTGAGGGCGAATGCCTCTGTGTCACATATCGAAGTCTGCCTGAGCCTACTGTGAACCATCTATTCCTAGGTGGTTTTATCCTTGGAGGCAGTGGTGTGAATTTGGCTTGATTCTGTGCTGTATGGTTTTGTGTAGTCTTAGAAGCTGCTTTAAGTGCATCTAATTCCTGTTTTACCTTACTGAGCTCATGTTTTAAACCTGCAAACTGATGACAGACAGGACAAGCCTTAAGTCTCCAGATAATTGGCCTTGAAACTGAAACACCACAATTATTACAGAGAATAAAAGTCATCCTGATTTGTAGGAATGGGAATGAACAGGTATGCTATGATGGGGTTAATAGTGTGCAAAATTAACTTTACTCCTCAGCCATACATAGGCAATCAGAGGCAGTTGTAATTTGGGTGGAGTTAATTTATAATAAGTAGAATAGTTAGGAAAGTTATTTAGGAAGTGTCAGTCTTGGCCTAGGTGGGTTGAGGGGTGGGGGGGGGGGGGGGGTTTAAAGTGGAAAAAAGTTCTAATACTTGCTAGCAGTTTTGAAATATCCTTTTCAGATTTACAGATATCAGTAAACCAGTTAGAAACAATCAAATCACAACAGTCAGAGCACACTATATGCAGAGCAGATTAAACAGAGCACACTATTTGCAGAGCCAAGAGGGTTGGTTTTTTTTTTTTTTTTAGGAAAGATATAGATGCAGTGCCAATGATAGATAAGGAAAGAAGGGAGAGATGCCCAGAGAAAATACAGCCAAAGGGTAGGGAGAGCCAAGAATTTAGACAGCACAAGTCTCAGCTGTGTGAGTTTTCAGCCAGGAGATAAGGAAGACCAGAGGCTGCTCAGTTTAGCCCCTCCTAAGCAATTAAAATGTCTGCAGAAGGACCAGGTGGAATGGGGTGGGGGAGGGGGAGCTCAGCACACTGTTAGGAAAGGAAAAAAGTTCTAATACTTGCTAGCAGTTTTGAAATCTGAAATCTCCTTTTCAGATTTACAGATATCAATAAACCAGTTAGAAACAATCAAATCACAACAGTCAGAGCACACTATATGCAAAGAAGATTAAACAGAGCACACTATTTGCAGAACCAAGAGGTTTCATCTCAGTATAAGCAATATAACCCCTCTCTAGCAGACATATTGGACCAGATATTCAGCTGACGGCAGTTAGTGTTTTGCTGACCCCTCCCGGCTTTATTCTCAGATATTCAACGTCTAGTCATATCCATGCTCTGGCAATGAATATCCAGGCATATGCGGCTGGATAAAACATAGCTTGTGTGATATTCAGCACTTAACTGGTTAGGATGAACCACATTATGATAGTACTGTGTTTGATGTGGTTATCCTAGCTGCTTAAGTGCTTTATCCTCCTTATAACTCATCATACAAAAATATTCAAATTTGTGATCACCACCTCAGGAACAGCACAAGCTTAAAACAGACAGGTTTGTTTGCTCAGATCCTGCTTTCAAATTGGGCCAGAGCCAGACACTTTATGAAATACCACAAAACCCTGAAAAAGACACCCAAAACCTATACAGAAAACATAGCAGCACACCATAACAGCCCTAGCCTACCTATGAAAGGAAGGGAAAATTAGGTTCTTACCTTGGTAATTTTCTTTCCTTTAGTCATAGCAGATGAAGCCATTATGTATGGGTTGTGTCCATCAACCAGCAGGGGGAGATAGAGAGCACTCAAATTTCACAGTGCCACATGGTCAGCTAGCTCTACTGCCTCTTCAGTATTTGAAGCTTCCAAAGCAGTATAACAAACCGCAATGGGAATAACATGAACTTTCCTCACAGCGAACGATGGCCCCTTAACAAGGGCATGAACTCAAAAGGAGGGAATGAACACATCCTCCTGGAGGGAATAAACTCATCCTCCTCTTTGTATTTATGGAGGGAATACACACATCCTCCTGGAGGGAATGAACTCAACCTCCTACACATGAACTGGAGGGAATGAACTCATCCTCCTATAAGTGAACAAGAATCCTGAAGACTGTTTTCCAACTTTCTCCCAAGGAAGGATTAGAACTTCAGGAAACAAGAACAGAACCTGAAACAGATTCACAGCATACAGACAATCATACAGGAAGGGCTCATGGCTTCATCTGCTATGACTAAAGGAAAGAAAATTACTAAGGTAAAGACCTAATTTTCCCTTCCTTGTCATCAAGCAGATGAAGCCATTACGTATGGGATGTATCAAAGCAATCCCTAAATAGGGTGGGAACAAGTCATACCACGCGCTAGCACTTGTGCTCCAAAACGCGCATCCCTCCTACCAGCCACATCCAGCCTGTAATGTCAGGCAAATGAGAGCTTCGAAGCCCATGTTGCTGCACTGCAAATCTCATGAAGAGAGAGTGCTCCAGTTTCGGCCCAAGAGGAAGAAATTGCTCTTGTAGAATGTGCCTTAAAGGCTACAGGCGGAGGCCGGCCGGCAAGCAGATAAGCTGAAAAGATAGCTTCTTTGAGCCAGCAGGCAATAGTGGCTTTAGACGCTGGAGACCCTCTGCGAGAACCTGATAGTAAAACAAACAAATGATCAGAGGTCCTGAAAGAATTAGTAACTCACAGATACTGCAACAGAGTCCTGCGCACATCCAACAGGTGCAACTGCCCAAAGGATTCTGGAAACTCTTCCTTAACAAAAGAGGGTAGAAAAATAGGCTGGTTTAGGTGAAACGCTGAAACCACCTTAGGCATGAAGGAAGGCACGGTACGAACCGTGACCCCGGACTCTGAAAATTGCAGAAATGGGTCTCGACAGGACAGCGCCTGGAGTTCTGACACCCGTCTCGCCGAAGTAATGGCCACCAGAAAAACGGCCTTTAGTGTCAAATCTTTCTCTGAAGCTCGCCATAGCGGCTCAAAAGGAGAACCCTGCATAGCCTTCAAAACTAGCCCCAGGTTCCAAGCTGGACAAGGTGCCCGCACGGGAGGATGGAGCCGAAGCACCCCTCTAAGAAACCGTACCACATCTGGATGAGCAACCTTACCATGGAAGGGAGGCCAATGCTGCCATTTGCACCCGCAGGGAATTATAGGCCAAGCCTTTTTGTACACCATCCTGCAAAAAGTCCAGAATGGGCGAGACAGGAGCCCGCATGGGTGTGATCGGTTTTGGAACACACCAAGCCTCAAACTGGCGCCAGATCCTGGCATAAGCCAACGGAAGTGGACCGCTTGCGGGCCTGCAGGAGAGTGGAAATACCATTATTGGAATAGCCTTTGCCTCTCAATTGCGCCCTCTCAATAGCCATGCCGTAAGACCAAAACGGCAGGCGTCCTCCATGGCCGCCGGTCCCTGCGACAACAGGTTCGGTACCAGAGGTAAAGGAAGGGGAGCCTCCAATAGCATCTGTCGGAGGTCCGCATACCAAGGCCCCCTGGGCCAATCCGGGGCGATGAGAACTACTTCTCCTGGGTGAAGCCGAATCCGCAGGAGCACACGCCCTATCAAGGGCCACAGAAGGAACACATACCAGAGGCCAGGGTTGAGCCAAGGCATCCAACCCGGCTGAGCGAGGATCTCTCCGTCTGCTGAAAAGCACGGGACTTTGGCATTTGAGCTTGTCGCCATAAGATCCATCACGGGCTTGCCCTATTTGGCACATATCTGCAGGAATACTTCGTCTGCCAATTCCCATTCCGCTGGATCGATTTGATGCCTGCTTAGATAATCGGCTTGCACGTTGCTCTTACCTGCAATGTGAGCTGCCGACAGAAACTGTAGATGCAGCTCAGCCCAGTGGCAAATCTGTTCGGCCTGCGCAGCCAGCGCTCTGCACTGAGTGCCGCCTTGTCGGTTTATGTAGGCCACTGTTGTTGTGTTGTCTGACATCACTCTGACAGCCAATCCTTCCAGGGTCACTTGAAAGGCCAGAAGCGCCTTAAACACCGCTTTCAACTCTAGGCCACTGATGGACCACTCCGACTCGTCGGGTGTCCAAAGACCCTGGGCATGCTTCCCCTTGCAATGTGCGCCCCAGCCCTTCAGGCTGGTATCTGTCACCACTAGGCACCAATCGGGGAGCGCCAGCGGCATTCCTCGCCGCAGCATGCTGTCTGAGAGCCACCACTCCATGTTGAGTTGGGCCGCAGGGAGCCAAGAGAGTCTGCATTGATAATCCTGAGATACTGGAGACCATCGTTGAAGCAGGGAATACTGCAGAGGTCTCAGGTGCGCTCTCATCCACGGCAACAAATCCAAGGTGGCCGTCATCGATCCCAACAGCTGGACAATGTCCCAAGCTCGCGGGCGGGGCATCCTCAGGAGCAGACGGACCCGATTCTGAAGCTTGCACCGCCTTTGCTCGGGTAGGAATACATATCCCGAGTCTGTGTCGAACCGTGCCCCCCAAATATTCTACAGATTGCGAGGGGGTCAGGTGACTTTTGGCTACATTGACGACCCAGCCCAGAGATTGCAGTACTGAGACCACTCTAGCTGTAGCTTGATGGCTCTCTGTTGCGGAGTCCGCTCTGATGAGTCAGTCGTCTAGGTACGGGTGAACCCGGATACCTTCTCGCCTGAGAAAAGCAGCTACTACCACCATTACCTTGGAAAAGGTTCGGGGAGTTGTGACGAGGCCAAAAGGCCCGAAACTGGAAATGTTTTCCCATCACCACAAACCTCAGAAACTTCTGGTGCGGGGGCCAAATTGGAATGTGCAAGTAAGCTTCTTTCAGGTCCAGAGACGTGAGACACTCTCCTGGCTGTACCGCCGCATTGACGGAGCACAGGGTTTCCATGTGAAAATGCCGCACTCTATGGGACTTGTTTAATTCTTTTAAGTCCAGAATAGGGCGAAAAGACCCACCTTTTCGCGGCACCACAAAGTAAATGGAGTAGCAGCCGCAGCCGAAATTGGCGGGAGGCACCGGGGAAACCACCCCAATGTGAATCAAGCCTTGTAAGGTCTCCTCTACCGCCGCCCGTTTGGCGGCAGAACCGCATCAGGGCTCCACAAACACGTCTCTTATCGGGGCATCAAATTCTATTCGGTATCCTTCTCTGATCAGGTCCAAGACCCACTGATCTGAGGTAATCTTGGCCCACTCCTCGAGAAAGAGGGAAAGACGTCCTCCTATAACAGCAATCGAGGAGGTTGCCGGCGCACCCTCATTGAGAGGGTCGCCTTTGAACTCCAGGTCTTGAGCCTGCTGCTGCGGAACGTTTGTCCGAGCGAAAGGAGTTCCTCTGCTGAAAACTGGCCACGAGAAGTGGACCCAGCAGAATGCCCCGGGCGGTACCTTCTAGCTTTACGGAAGCGAGGTCTATAAGAGAAGTGAACCACCTGACACTTGGAGGGAGGCCGCGGCCTATCCTCGGGTGTAGCATCTCCCAGGCCTTTCACAATTTTCTCCAACTCCTCACCCAACAGGAGAAGGCCTTGAAAGGGCAACTTCACCAACCTTTGCTTAGAGGCCACATCCGCTGCCCAATGCCGTAGCCACAGAAGACGGCGAGCCGCCACTGCTACAGCCATCTGTTTAGCTGAAGCTCTGACAATATCAGAAAGGGCGTCAGCCAAAAAGGACAAGGCCGACTCCATTCACAGAGCCACTTCAGACAAGGGCTCCGCTCCATCACCAGGCTGTTCCATTGCCTGTTGCAACCATGCCAGGCAGGCTCCAGCAGCATAACAACTGCATGCAGACGCCCGAATAGTAAGACCAGCAATTTCAAAGGACCGTTTAAGTGCTGATTCCAGTCTACGGTCTTGCATGTCCTTCAGGGCAACACCTCCTTCAACCGGGAGGGTAGTTCTCTTTGTCACAGCTGTGACTAGGGCATCCACCTTAGGCATTGCAAAGCGAGCCAAATGCTCCTCACTCAGAGGGTATAATTGCCCCATAGCCCTGGAAACTTTCAAAGGTCCTTCGGGGTCAGCCCATTGAGCTGAAATAAGCTCTTGGATGGAGTCATGCAAAGGAAAGGCTCGAGCAGGCTTTTTGGTACTTGCCATCCTCAGATTTCCAGAGGAGGCCACACCACTCCCAGGATCTTCAATAGAGAGGACCTGTAAGACACTCTGAAATAAGCGCTGGCAGCGCCTCGCGGTGGAAAATCCTCACCGCGGACGGATCATCTGGATCCAGTGGCCCTTCTTAACCTTCCTCTGGCCACGAGGGCCTGCCAGACCCCTCAGAGTCACCACATCCCGACCATGGGGGGGAAAAAGGGGGGTGCGCCACTCTCTGAAGGGGAATTTACCCTTCTGCGCTTCTCTTGCGGCCAGCTATCAGGGAAAAACGCCTCAGAGGGCAATCCCAGGCCTGCATCCACTGGAGGGGCAGTAAGGGGGGCCGTAGAAAACCCCTGTGGCTGAGCTCTTTTAAGCATATATGCATTATGAAGCAATAATACAAAGTCAGGGGAGAAAAACTCGCCCTGGGCACCCTGTTCCAGTCCGGGGCTAGTAGCTCTTTGGCCAGTCTCAATTCGAGGGCCCCCTCCGGTCTCCAGGGCCCGGTCTCCAGACCCTCCGCCTCAGCGGGGGTCGAGCCATGTGGTACTTTCAAAATGGCGCCCGCTGCCAGCTCCACCGAGCGGGAAGAATCATCGCTCACCATGCTCGGGCCGGCTCTTATGCCTGAACAGCACGTTTTACAGAGCCCCGCTGCTGATCTGCGCTTGCCACACTTAGAACAGCGCTTAACACTCTCTGCAGCCATTACCAAAAAAACGGCGGAAAATTCAAAATGGCGGCTTCTCACCAAAAACATCCTGATCGCGGGCCCTCCCCGGAGGAGTCAGAAAACACTCTTACCTCACTGGACTGAGTATACAAGCTCTGGTCACGCTGTAGAAACTTAACAAAACCTCTTGCTTTTTTTTTTTTTTTTTTTTAAACGCTGTGAGGAAAGTAGAGAAAACAGCAAAAGAGGCAATCAAATCAACTCCGGAGGTACAGAACAGTGGGAAAGGCAGGGAAAGGCGAACCAATGTGCCTGCATCCACCAAGTATAGAGTGGGAAAGAGCAGGGAAAAGTGAAACTAATGTGTTCACAACCACTGGGGGGATGGGTAAGGCAGGGAAAGGGCTAACCTATGTGCCTTTGAAGTGAAGCTGCTATAGCCTCTAACACCCTGGCTAACAACTGGCAAGCCAGAAGCCACCCCCCCCCCCCCCCGGCAGATTTTTTAAGGAGCTTGATCAAGCTGCAACCACCCTGCTTGGGGAGATAGAGAATACTAAAGAGGCAGTGGTGCTAGCTGACCATGTGGCACTGTGAAATTTGAGTGCCCTCTATCTCCCCCTGCTGGTTGATGGACACAACCCATACGTAATGGCTTCATCTGCTTGATGACAAGGAATAGTGCTATAAGCCCTGGAGCACCAATATACCTGCTACTGGGAAACTAGAACAATCTGGACTGTTACACATTCCTACACAGACACCACATATGCTAGAAGAATCCTTCACCTAAGTTGCACATGCAGAACATGGACAGACCCTCACATGACACAAAATAGGAAAAAAAGAGGGATATTGGAAGGATATTTCAACATAGGACACTATAATGCAGGTAATTGCTAATAAAGTCTCAACATTTACCTGCGTGTTTGTGTCCTATGTTGGAAGACCCTTCCACTATTCTCCCTCATTTCCCTTCTGAACTATTCACTGTTCCTCCACCTCGGTGATTTTTATCACTATACAAAAGAGAGAACCACAGAAAAACTGAAACAGAGATCTCCATCCAGTGTCGTTCCCCCTCCCTCCCTACAAGGTATGGTGTCCCCCTCCTCTTCCTTACAAGGTACGGAATCACTCTCCTTCCCTCTCCCCCAAGTCCAGTGTAGCTTTCCCTCCCTCTCCCCAAGGTCTGGTGTCACGTTCCCTCCTTCCCTCTCCCCCCCAAGGTCCGGTGTCACTTTCCCTCCCTCCCCCTCACAAGTCCAGAGTCGCTCTCCCACTCTTCCTCCCTCTCCACCCCCCCCCCCCCCACAGGGTTGGTATCACTTCTCTCCTTTTCCACAAGGTCCAGTGTCACCCACCCTTTCTCCCCCACTCCTACAAGGTCCAGTGTCACCCTCCCTCCCTCCAAGTCCTGTGTTGCTCACTCACTCTACCTCCGTCTCTCCCCCCCCCCCTTGCCGCCGCCGCCACCACCATCACCACCGCTGGGTCTTGCGTCACGCACTCTACCTCCCCCCTGCAAGCTCCAGTGTCATGCTCTCTCTCTCTCTTTCCCCTCCTTGCCCCCCCCCCCCCCCCCCCCCCAGCTGCAATCTTTCCGTCTTCCAGGCTGCTGGCAGTTTTAACAATGTAAGCACACTGCCTTTGCCCGGCCCACAAGCCTTCTCTCTGCAACGAGTGACCTGCCTACGCAGAAACAGGAAGTCACAACAGAGAGAGGCTTCTGGACCAGGTAAATGCAGCGTGCTTATATTGCTAACGCTGCTTGTAGCCCAGAAGATGGAAAGGCTACAGTAGGAGCAGAGCGGAGAGGAGGACTGACACCGGACCTTGCAGGGAGGGGTTGGAAGGACACAGATAGATGATTGATAAAGAAAATGAAGAGGGAGATGCCGGATAAAGAAAATGAAGAGGCAAGTCGTTTTGGGGGGGGTGGCAATGGCCCCCCCCTCGCCCCCAAACTACACCCATGCATCCAAGACATATCCATAAACATACCCAGAAAAGCACAAATCTTTAGAATTATATCAGATTCAAACAACAATGAATCAATACATAAATTAATAAACACATTAATTTCATTTTAATAGAACTGGCATTAATATAGCCACCCCTTGTTGTCATCCAATCATGCAGGAGTTAAAATTTTGACACGAGAGAGCAAGCAGCATCCTAGGACAAAACCTTACACTATTAATAGCCTCTGCAAAAGCACAGATTATATTTGTCATTCCCCTTATAACTAGAATTAAAGAACCAGTACACATTATAGAACACAATCAAAGATGTATCATTGAACAAACTACCTGCCAGCAACGTTCTCCCATCTTTGAAAGTGATCTAGGTGACATTAAAGGGCACTTCCTTTTCAGACTGCACCCTTCGGAAGCACATCCATTGCCCTGCACTAGGTCAGCTCTTAACAGAGAATGACATGGGGATAGAGCCCGTGAAGACAGGGACATACCTTGTCCCTGTGCCACTTTCTACTTTGAAGCCTGTTATGAACTGGACTATTATTTATATTTGATGCAGACAACAATATTTTAATTTTTTTGAAAAAGTAAACATGCTGGCCACAGCTAACAAAATCTGCATATGGGATCCTGTACATCCTGCTACCAGCACATCTTTTAAGAATACATCTTCTATTGCAGGAGGGACTGTAGAAGACAGGATGGCTAGATTGAATCCTAAGATTGTTGATAACTTCTTATTCATCCACAGATTAAAAAATCATGCTTCAAAAGGCATATTTCTCCCCTCTAGGGCATACAGAACAGGTTGTATTTTGTACCCCTGGACATTTTAACAGAGTAGATTAGGATTCCTTGGGGTAGCAGAAATCAGCTATTCTTGAGGTTGGAAGGGTAGAGGGTGGTGGTGGTGGGAGGGTTTATTATAGTTGCTCATTGTTATAATTATTTTCTATTTGTAATTTATACACAACAGTTGCACAGCATATTATTCCTTTTTATACTTTAATAAAAAGATTTAAATATAAAATCATAAGTGTTTGAGACTTCTGCAGATGAGAACAGAGCCCACGGGGATGGGGCAGGGACGGAGACGGGGCCTGAGTGGGGACAGCAACAGAATCCACGGGGACGGGGCGGGGACAAATTTTATCCCCATGTCATTCTCTAGCTCTTAACTCTGACCAACCTGGAAGTAATGTCATAAAGGGGTCTTTTTACAAAGCTGTGCTAACAGGTGGACTATGCTATTACTAGCGCATGGGTCTCCCAAGTGCTGAAGCCACCTTTTAATGTGTGGGTAAAATGGCTGATTTTTGTATATGGGCAATAATGGCCACACGCTAATTTTTCGATTTTTAGTGTGTGGCCATTAGCACATGAGCCTTTACCTACCCTATTTTCTAGGCAGTAAGGGCTCACACACTTATCATACACTAACCCAGTATTTCTCAAGTCAGTCCTGGAGTACCCCTTTTGCTTGTCTTGTTTTCAGGATATCCACAATGAATATGCATGACATTTGCACACACTGCCTCTATTATATGCAAACCTTTCATGCATATTCATTGTGGATATCCTGAAAACCTAGCTGGCAAGGAGGTATCCCAGGACTGACTTGGGAAACACTGTGCTAACCAATTAGCACTGAACACGCCCACTATCCGCCCACAAACACACTCTCAGCGCTAAAATACTAAAAATTATTATTTAGCACATGCATGCATACTTGCCAAACCTATCACAAGACGCTTCAGCACACCATGCAGTAGGAATTTTTAACTTGTGGTAAGCACACATTAGTGTTTTCTGAAGCTTTGTAAAAGGGCTCCTAAGTGGGGTAGAACCAGCCATGCAGCCAAGTCCTGTAATTCCCCACAACAGTTGGATGGCTGAAATGTACACTAGGAACAAAAAGAGCTCTATACTCCATTCCCACAATTTAAACAGTGACATCCCATTATATCTTATTTTTATGGCTCCAGGTCTTGTAGTTTTCATATGGGAGCTCTAGTTTGATTATTAAAACATGGAGTGGAGGAGTAGCCTAATGGTTAGTGCAGTGGACTGAGAATCTGGTGTACGGCTCCTTGTGACCCTGAGCAAGTCACTGAACCCTCCACTGCCCCAGGCACAAAAACTTAGATTGTGAGCCAACTAGGGACAGAGAAAATACCTCCATACAACAAATGTAAACCACTTTGATTATACCATAGAAAGGTGGTATATCAAATTCCATTACTCCCTAAGTACTAGAGAAGTCCAAGACAAAACCACCATAAAATGGGAGTACTAGTTACAGTTCAACAGTAAAGAGTCACATGAGCAGCAAACCTACAAGACCCCAGGGATGTCAAAGTACAAGTTTAAAACTCCTAAAAACATTGGGCTTTAGTCAATAAAAATCACTTTCCCAAGAACAGAATAGGAAAAAGACCAATCTGCATTATCAGTGACGTCCAAACTTCCTTTTACTGTTTACAACATTATCAGGACGTCTCGGTGCATTTAGTATTTGACCTGGTCACCAACCACATTTTCAATTTCATTCGAAGGGAATGTTTTATATTTAATACAAAATTAGAATAACTTTGTATAAGGTTTAAAAGGTACATGACAACGCTAACAAGCAGGGGAAGTCATTGGCGAGGCTGGCGCATCAAGCGGGAGGCAGACGATGGATATCACATATACAGGATACACAGGGAGTGAGTCACCACAAGAATACGGAGATTGGAAAAGTATTTGAAACCTTTTATGCTCAATTGTATGCACCACCTATGGAGGAGGGGCTAGAGGCAAAGACATATTTAGAGGGGCTAAAACTACCACGGCTTCTGAGGAGTCAGCAAGAAGTCCTGGAGGAGGAAATCACAGAGGATGAAGTTAGTTGGAATATAAGAGCTAGTGCCCTGCATAAATCGCCAGGAGTAGATGGGTTCACGGCAGAGTGGTATAAAATTTTGGTGGAGGATATTACTCCCTGTGTGACTAGGGCACTTAACTTGCATGTCCTTGGAGGAGAGTTGCCGACCTTGTTGAGATTGGCACAAATAATTGTGCTATTGAAGCCCGGGAAAGACCCCAGCAGGGCAGAATCTTACAGGCCCATTTCTCTGTTATCATTTGAAGCTAAGCTGTTGGCCAAGATACTGGCCAACAGACTGGCCAGATTCCTCCCACACTTGATATTAGACCCACAGGTGGGATTTGTTAGGGAAAGATCAGTGGCAAAAAATCTGAGAAAGATACTACTGGCGTTGGAACAGGTCAAATACATGAAAACCTCCTCACTCCTTATTAGCTTTGATGCACATAAAGCATTTGACAGAGTGAGATGGGACTTTTTGTTTGGGGTCTTAGAGGAATATGGTATTGGAGGATTTTTTAGGGAAGCCATACAGACTTTATACAAGAACCCAATAGCAGAGATATCCGTAAATGGAGTGACCTCTTGTCAATTTCCAATTTGCAGAGGCACGAGACAAGGATGCCCTCTTTTGCCACTCCTGTTTGTACTGGCGTTAGACCCTTTAATTCGAGATATTATGAATTTAGAGGAGATACAAGGAGTAAATATAGGGACGGAACAATTTAAAATCTCAGCATTTGCGGACGATCTGTTAGTCATTCTTAGGACCCCAAAAGACTCATTGGCAACACTTCTGGAAATTTTTAGGGAATATGGGGATTACTCAGGATTTTGCTTAAACTTAGATAAATCGGAGGCTCAGGCCTTATGGATGTCTGAGGAGGAATGGGCGAACTTAGGGTGCCCCTTTAAGAGAACGAATTGTTCGTTTAAATACCTTGGCATACAGCTACCAGGAGATCCGGCCAAATTGTACTCACTAAACATAGCTCAATTGTTAGAACATACGAAACAGATGCTAGAGAGGTGGATAAATCTACCATTGTCATTATCAGGGAGGATCTCGTTGTATAATATGATCTTGTTTCCAAGGTGGCTGTATTGTTTTCAGATCCTACCACTGTATCTGACTCAAAGAGATTGGAAAAAGCTGATGGGCCTCCTCTCCAAATTCTTTTGGAATAGGAGACGTCCACAGATCAAATGGCAAAACCTACTGGACCCATGGAGTAGAGGAGGATTTGGGGTGTTAGATTTAACACGCTACAACAAAGAGAGTTTGCTGAGGCATATAGGGGACTGGTTGTTGGGAACCTCACATTATACCCCAAGGACGATGGAAGAGCAGTGGGTACACCCCCTGAAATTACAATATGTGCTACAAGCAAAGTTAAAGTTGTTGCCAGCACATTTACGGAGGAATGTGGTGATCAGACCTCTTAGATTGGTATGGCGAGATTTGGGCAGGATTTGGAAGTTTGATGAACACCACAGTAGACTATTGCCTATAATAGGGAATGGTGAATTTTTATCGGGTATAGATGGTCCAAGATTTAGACGATGGCAGCAGCACGGGCTTACTCTCCTCCAGGACATTGTGGAGTCGGATGGGTGTGTCAAGAAATTGGAATCGTTAGGTTTGGGGGAGCTTCAGTGGATAGACAAATTTGCATATCGACAGATCTCACATTATATTGAAAGTCTACCACGCCAACCTCTAACTATTGATGTATTTACCATGATAGAAAAATTGTTTGAGGTACCTTCAGAGGAACCTATAACCATTTCCTTAATACAGAGACGACTTATGCATAGTATATCACATAGAATGCAAACACACTTACAGGAGAAGTGGACAGAAGACTTAAACAAAGGAATCACTGCACAAAGAGTACTAAGTAGTATGAGGCATATTCCACAGAGAATAAGTAATGCAGAGTTAAGAGAGTGCCAAGGCAGAGTATTGTTCCGGGCCTATACCTCCACATATAGACTGTATCATATGGGAGGAATAGACTCCCCACAATGTGGTAAGTGTGGAGGACCACAATGTACATACTTTCACGCCATGTGGGATTGCCCCAATATACAACAATTCTGGGGGGGGATACATAGGTTTCTGACACAAATATTGCACAAACCTATCACAATGAGCCCAGAAAATGTGTTACTAGGAAAGGAGACAATAGGAGGTACTAGTGATGCCCATCTTGATCTTTTACTGTACAGAGCGTTTTTAATAGGGAAAAAATGCATTTTAACAAATTGGGTCAGTCAAGAGGTGCCTTCATATTGGCAATGGCGTAATAGAATACATGCGTTGTTATTCATGGAGCTGAGAGAAGTTCAATGGAACTTTAAGAAACAAAAAAAGTTCTATCTGATATGGAAAGCTTACATACAAGTTTTGGCCCCAAGGGCACGCAGTAGTGTTCTCAATCAATTAGGAGGTTTATGAAGGGAAACAGAGTACCATCAGCAATGAGCAAGTAACAACCACTCTTTGCACAGGAATACCTGGCCTTGAGGGGTAGGGGGGAGGCAAGGGGGGAAGGGGAGTGGGGGGGGGTATTAGGAGAAGGGAGAAAAATGTAATTGTCAATACAATGTATATGATGGAGAAGACAATTGTGATTTTGCGCATTATAAGATATGTTGGCAGAAAGGGTCTGAAATATTCCACTTAAGCGGTTGCTAATTATTATTACGACAAAAGGATTAGCCTAGCTTTAGATGGTAGATATAATGTGATGTATCTCCCGCTGTACTGGAACGGGGATGTTTGTAAATGAGGGGGGTGGGGGGAAGAACAAATGTTGTAATTTATAGTTGGATTTTCCACAAAATTTAATAAAAATGTTTTCAATTAAAAGGTACATGACAATCATTCAGACCTGGCAAACAACTAGAATTTTGAAATACCGACTTATCTATTTTTCCTTCCCTACTAATGTCTTTTAAAAATGAGAAGAGATTACTTTAACTCAACTATAGTAGCATGCATGCATTTAAATGTCCAAGTGCAAAATTTGTGTTTTGTTTTCAATTACAAAATGACAAAGGACTATGTCAAAGAAAACGTACACGTAAACTATCATCTACTATACAAAAATTGCTTTCCCAAATTACCTAAAACGACTCAACAAAAGCAACGATCGTATTAGTCTTTACAGTAAAGATACTTAAAATAAAATTCATATGTTTGTGTCCATTTTCCTCTCTTCTATTTGCTGCATTGTGCCATCAACACCAATAATAATTATTCTTTTTAAGATCATCATCTTTACATGCAGCCTTTCTCCATGAACACAATCAGCTGCTCTAAGCAAAGACCTTAAAAGGAGATAGAAAAGGCCAGAAAGAAGGTGGGGGAAGGGAAGAAGTGTGGCTAGAACCTTAAACCATAATCCCTTTATTACAGCAATGCTCCCACTTCCAAATAAATATTGTTGGAGGCTGATAGCTAAAACTAAAGCCCCCCCCCCCCCCACCCCACATAAAATACCAGCCTCACTATGATTGGCATTCCCTTCCCCCACACTCAAACACACAAAGCTGTTCTAAACCAGACAGTGTCGAACTGACCTTGTAATTTGCATTTGAAATCCTCACAAAAATTTTACATACAAATCTGTCCCTGTAAAACCAAAAGAATTAAAGTCATTTCTTAATTTTAAAGAGGGTGGATCCCTTGATAACAAAAGCAGCACTCACAGTTCTGTGCATAGTGGCGCTGGGTGGATTCCAAACCCAAGCTAAAGCAGGAGACATCAGCCAGTCTCACTCAGTACTGGTTACATTGCATGGAAGATCATGCTTTCATTACAAAAGCCTAGTCTGGGCTCTCAGCCAAGAGCACAGGCAACCTAATATACAGACCAGACTTTTGAGTGCCAGTGTCCTCACAACTAGTGCTTTCTTTAAATAGAAATACTTTCCTCAACTCCTTAAGCCAAAACACCTAATATATGTATTAAAAAAAAAAAAAAATATATATATATATATCTCCTACTATATAAATGTACTACTATATAAATGAAGAGTGACCGACATCTCTTCCGAGTTCCGATGTTCACCGGCGAGCACCAGGCGGTCGGGGATCGTCCGACAGCAGCTCCAAGGCGCACTCCGTCTCCGACAGGTACGATGAGCTGCTGCCGCCGCTGCTGTGACCCAGGCACTTTCCTCTGCCACCGTCCCCCGGAGCGGCTTTCCTGGGCGGGGGCTCGGCTGCATCCGGCATTGCTCCGACCGCTTTCTTGCCCGTTTTAATGGGCTCTCATAAATATATAATCTATATATATAAAAGGCAAGACCAACGTTCTATGAAGCCTCCAGCCGGAAGTGTGAAGCGCCAGAGATATCCGGTTTCCCCATGAGTGAAGGAAAACAGCACAGCACGAAATCCCTCTCTCTGTAAACAGTGAAGGACTCAGAAGGGGAGGGGAGAAAGATGCCCTCACTCTCTCTGTAACACAGAACAGCAGGAAACTTAACACTGAAGGACTGGACTCCAAGGGGGGAGGGGGAGGGAGAGAGGCCAGAGGGCAGGGACACACACTCCCACATGCACACTCTGAAGAAAACCTTGCTAGCCCCCGTTTCATTTGCATCAGAAACGGGGCTTTTTTACTAGTTATATATATAAAGAGACACAAACTAAATGTTCAGTTTCTGAATTTTGTGGTTTTCAATATTAGAGTTTTACTAAATTCCAAACCATTACACTACTAATAAAAAAGGCCCGTTTCTGAGAACAATGAAACGGGCGCTAGTAAGGTATTGGTTTTTTGCAATTAATGTTTTGAAAGGGATATTTAGGATAATTGGATTGTCATGGTAATGATTCATTTACATTTTTGTGTTGTGTGTAATTTGGTTTTTTTTTTTGTTGTGTTGGTTGTAATGTTATTTGGTGGTACAGTTGTTTTCTGTGCGTGCAGTGTTCTGCTAGAAATGAAATGGGCAGTGTCACAATTCTCATGTATTTTCAATTATTTATTGTAGTACTCTTAGGAGATAGAGAGGCATATTTTCAAAGCACTTTGGGAGGCTAAGTTCCATAGGTTTCTATGGAACTTTGGGAGGCTAAGTGCTTTGAAAATGAGCTTGAGTAAGTCTGAGTTACGTGAAGTATGTGTGTGTCAGAGTGATGCATGGGAAGGAGTATGTGAGAGAGATGATGTGTGGGTAGGGGGCGTGGGTGGCGATCTGTGTGGCGGCATCACTCTGTGTGTGCGTGTGTGTTTCACAGAGATATTTTTTGTGTGTGTGAAAGTGAGAGAGGGTTGTGTTGACTTGGAGGTTGGGGGTGAGTGTCTGTGTGATTTTGTGGGTGTGTCTCAGAATGGTTGGGGGGGGAGGGGTGGGGGTGGTGAACAGAGGGTGCGACGGGGGAGAGAGTGAGTGTCCATGTCTCGATGTTGCACATCAGTGTTTGTGTGGGTTTTTTTTTTGGGGGGGGGGGGGTTTGGGGGGGGCGGTGATTGTGTTTGTGAGTGTGAGAGAAAGATCATGTGTGTCACAAAGATATTTTGTGTGTGTGTGTGGAACTGATAGAGAGTGGGGCAAAGTTGGAGTGGGGGGGGGAATATCAGCGTGTGTGTGTTGTGTTTATTGTGTGTGTAACTTTGGTGGGGGGGGTCTGGTAAACTTGGAGGGGTTGGCTGTTGGGTTGTATTGTTTTTGTCTTACAGGTAGAGGAGTCTTGCTAGTTTGGGGGGCTTGGAGGGGGCATGTTTGGTAATCTGTGAGCCTGCATCACTGTGTGTGAGAGAGAGAGAGAGAGAGAGAGAGTGTGTGTGTGTGTGTGTGAAAGTGAGAGAGGGTGGGTCGGACTGGGAGGTTGGGTGCTAGTGTCTGCGTTTTTGTGTTATTGTGTGTGTGTTTCTCACCAAGGGGGGGGAGGTGATCTGAGAGGGTGTGGCGGGGGGCTTGGAGGGTGGGCCAGGGGTTTTTTTTGGGGGGGGGGGTTGGCCATGTTTGCTCGTATTACTGTGGTGCGGGGTTTTTTTTTTGTTGTTTTCGTTGGGGTGGGGGATGTCTCGTGCTGGCAAAGTGGGATGAAGTGTTGTGTGGCTTTGAGGGTGGTTATTGTTTCTGGGATGATATAGAGAGAGAAGATGGAGTGTGCATCTATCCATGTTCTGCATGAGTGTATGTGTTTGTTTGTTTTTTTTGGGGGGGGGGTTTGTGTCTGTGTTAGTGAAAGGTCATGTGTGTCACAGAGCTATATTGTGTGTGTGTGAGAGAGTATCTGTGTGTGTGTAACAGAGAGTTCGTATGTGTGTGTAAGTGAGAGAGGGTGGGGTGTACTGGGAGGTTAGGGGCGAGTGTCTGTGGTTTTGTGATATTGTGTGTGTGTCTCACAATGAAAGGGGGTGGAGAAGTGAGAGGGTTGTGGTTTAAGGGGGGGCAGCTTTGAGGGTGGTTATTTTTGCAGGGGTGATTTAGAGAGAGAGGGAGTGTGCATGTCTCCTTGTTCCATGTGTGTGTTTTTTTGTGGTGTTTTTTTTTGGGGGGGGGGGGGGTTGTGTGTCTGTGTGAAAGTTCGTGTGTTTGTGTGTGTGGTGGACTGGGAGCGTGGGGGCAAGTGTCTGTTTTTGTGATATTGTGTGTCTCACAATGAAAGGGGGGGATTGGTGAACTGAGAGGGTTTTGGTGTAAGAGGGGGAGGAGGGGGGTTGTGGGGATGTCTCATTTCTGACACAAATGAAACGGGCGCTAGCAAGGTTTTCCTCGGAGTGTGTATGTTTGTGAGAGTGTGTGTGAGACTGACTGTGTGAGAAAGAGAGAGTGAATGTGCGACTGTGTGTGTGTTACAGAGAGAGAGTGAGACTGGGTGCGAGAGTGAGACTGGGTGCGTGTCTGTGAGAGAGAGTGTGTGTGTGAGAATGAGTGTGTGTGCCACGGGCACCCCTCCCTCCGAGTTCCAAGGTCGTCCCCCTCCCTCCGCGTTTTAGGATGGCCCCTCCCTCTGCATTCCAGGGTGGCCCCCTCCCTCCCTCCGCGTTCCAGGGTTGTCCCCTACCTCCCTCCGAGTTCCAGGGTCGTCCCCTACCTCCTTCCGAGTTCCAGAGTCGTCCTCCCCTCCCTCCCTCCCAGTTTCAGGGTCGTTTTCCCCTCCCTCCCTTCCTTCCAGTTCCAGAATTCTCACCAGGATTGTGGATCTTTTTGAATGACTTGTACATCATCAAGTTGGCTAATGTACAAATATATTCAAATGAAATCTTCTCAGACACTTGAATATTTCATTTTAACAAAAGGGCCCTATTTAGTAAGGTACAAAATGACTGCAAAAATGCACTTTGCAAGAAAAACGTTGAATAACACCTAGGGGTCTGTTTAGCGTGGCTTCTGCGTAGCACTGCTAACACAGCCCATTCAAAGTGAATGGGTTGTGTCAGCACTAGTGCACAGCCTGCCGCGCTAGCAGCTTAATTAATCCCAGTGCTAAAAATGGGGGGAAAAAGCCAAAGTACAGGCATTTTGCATTATATTTTCCAAAGTGAACTTTGGCAAAGTCACAAAAGCACACTTGGTAGCAGAAAATGTGTGAAAAGTCCATTTCACATGACAGTTTATGTAAATTCAGCATTAATGAGCTGTTGTGCTGCAAAATCATGTAAAGCCACTCATTAACACCCTAGTGACAACAAGCATACAAGAAAGATCTCATCAATATTTGTTCCATACCCAGCAATAAATTCCACTATGCACAAATTCTTAACAGCTGTGCAGAGCCTGGCTCTAGCACTGCTGACTTCCAATGTCAATAGCAACTCAGCTTTTGTTACCAGACTCTCACTCTATCACAGATAACAGTGAAAGGAAGAACTTACCAATTGAATCTGCAGCTGGGGGGGTGGGGGGGGAATCTTTGCAGTGTTTGTCTGCTGCACACTCAAGAGGGAAAGGGGTTGGCACATTGGTACTCCATAACAGAGTTTCGGCAGCCTGAAGTGGGATTTTGTTTGCCAACAGTAGATGCAGAACATGGTCATGTCTGTTTTTAGTTATTTACCCAAAAGAATTGTTTATTTTCTCTTAATAAGCAATTATTTCTATATAGATATTTGATACATTACTATATTTCTCGTTTTTGGAAAAGGGCAAGGTGACAAAATAGCTTTTGTGAAATTGTTTTTACTATTGTTTAGTGTTGCCTACTGCAAAGAAAAAGATTTTAAATCAGATGTACAGAGAAATTAGACCTTACCTGCTAAATGCTATTAGTAGTAGTAGTAATTTTCTTTCTTTTAGTCCTCCGGACCAGCCCAGAATTGGACTGATGGGGTTGTGCATTCCTTCCAGCAGGTGGAAACTGAGAAGTTCTGACCCTAGGAGTCAATAGGAGCTCTGGCCATGTGACCCTAGACTCAGTAATTGAATAACGAACAGGAAAGGAAAGAGAGAAGGTTCTGTGGCACTGAGAATCTGAGCAGCCATGCAAGCACTGAGAATAAGGTGTGCAAACAGACGCCAAATTCATGCATCTCATGCCGGCAAACACAACCCGCCCTGGGGAAAATGTTTGAAAACAAAGAAGTTATGATTCTTTTGTCAGTGCCTTTAATGCTGTGTCTTCTTTCTTTTATTATTTTTTCTTTTTTTTGTACCAAACAGAGAAAGTGAACACACAGAGCAGCTCTGACCCGGAACGATAGAACCATCACAACAAAACGAGCTGAGAGAACAGGAGGGACCTGGGCCGGTACAGAGGGACTAAAGGAAAGCACATTATCAGGTAAGGTCTAATTTCTCCTTCCTTAGCGTCCCTCTGGACTGGCCCAGGACTGGACTGATGGGGAGTAACAAAGCAGTGCCTCTAAGGGAGAGACCCCAGCAACCCTGCTGTAAGGACCCTAGCCCCAAAAAAACACTTCCTGATGACAATGAACATCTAGCCTGTAATGCTTAGAAAAGGAATGCAAGGAAGCTTAAGTCGCAGCTTTACAAATGCCCAGGAAGCCAACTGACCCCTCATAGAATGGGCCTCAAGTCTTTCCGGGACCTGCTTCCCCACCGAGAGGTAAGCAGACACGATCAATTCTTTCAGCCATCTCGAAATAGTAGGTTTGGAGGCTGCCAAGCCCTTACGAGAACCTCCAAAAAGTAGAAACATACGGTCCGACCGCCTGAACTCCTCTGTGACTTTCAGATAATGCTTAAGGATTCTTCGAACATCCAGCATCCACAACTTGCGTTGATCCTCTGACCCCGAGGAGCCCAAAACTGGCAAAACCACTGACTGGGAAAGATGAAAACGAAAATGCAAGACCACCTTAGGAAGAAACAAGGGCACCAGATGCAAAACACATTCCTTAGAAAATTCCAGAAAAGGAGACCTACAAGAAAGGGCCTGCAATTCTGACACTCGTCTAGCCGATGCAATGGCCACCAGAAAAACTGTTTTGAGAGTTAAATCCTTTAGTGAACAAGACAACAAAGGTTCAAAAGGAGGACCTGTAAGGATGGAAAGCACTAAATTCAGATCCCAGGCAGGAAAGATTTCCCTGAACAGAGAGCAGAGAACAACCCCCTTTAAAAAGCGGGACACATCCGGATGACTAGCTAGAGACCTACCTTGTACTCTACCTTGAAAGCAGAGTAACACCACCACCTGCACCTTCAGGGAAGCTAAGGCCAAACCTCTCTCAAAACCCTGCTGCAAAAAATCCAACACATCCGCCACAGAAGCACGAAGAGGAACGAAGCCCCGTTCAGCACACCAGGTCCCAATATAGCTCAAGGACGTCGACCGGCGACACGAGTGGAGCATGGTGGAGATAACTCGAGAAGAGTAAACCTTCTTCAACAAGCCCGCATGTTCAAGAGCCAGGCCGCAAGACAAAAATCGAGCCGGGTCTGGATGAAGGATTGGACTCATAACCAAAAGACCGACCTGGTCCGGGAGTCGAAGAGGGGAAGCAGACCGAAGACGCCGTAGATCTGCGTACCACGGTCTGCGAGGTCAGTCCGGAGCCACCAAAATCACCAGACCTCCAGCCGCTTCGATCCTTTGAATGAGTCGCCCCAGAAAAGGCCACCGGGGGGGGAGGGGAATGCATAGAGAAGACCCAGAGGCCAGAGCTGAAGAAGAGCATCTATGCCCTCTGCCTTGACGTCCTTTCTGAGACTGAAGAAGCGAGGCACCTTTGCATTGAGACGTGGCGAACAGATCCATGAGGGGAATCCCCCAGCGATCTGTTATCAAGCTGAATGCCTGTTGGCTGAGAGACCACTCCACCGGATCGAGAGTGTGCCGACTTGGAAAATTCACCTGGATATTCTCCACCCCCGATACATGCAACGCTGAGAGGGCCAACAAGTGACTCTCTGCCCAAGCCATAAGCCGCCTTGTCGCTTCCTGCTATAAGAGGCGACTTCGCATTCCTCCCTGATGATTGACATGAGCCACTGCAGTCACGTTGTCCGAGAGAATTTGTACAGCAGTTCATCTCTGCACCAACACAAAGGCCTCCAGAGCCAGCTGAATTGCCCTGGTTTCCAACAAGTTGATCGATAGGGAGGCCTCTTGGGTAGACCACAGCCTGAGCAAACTGACCCATGCAGTGGGCTCCCCAGCCCCGAAGACTGGCGTCTATCATCACCACTGTCCACTGGAGGGCCTCTAACAGCATTCCCTTGGTCACATTGCTCAGCTGAAACCACTTCCGCGTACCTGGGTTCGCAGAGGGATCTTCTTCCACAGAGAATCCGACTGTGGAGACCATCTGGACAAGAGAGAGACCTGAAGAGTTCTCATGTGAGCTCGGGCCCAAGGAACCACTTCTATGGACGCCGTCATGGATGCCAGCACCTGCAGATAATCTCTGTAACAGGGAGCTGGCTGATGAACAAAGCTCTGAATCTGGGTTCGCAGCTTGAGAATTCTGTTCGGTGGTAGAAATATCCAAGCTTGCTCTGTGTCGAAAGACATCCCCAAATACTCCAGGGACTGAGAGGGGATCAGACGGCTCTTGTCGAAGTTGACAACCCAGCCCAAGGAATGCAGGAACTGAACTACTCGAGCTGTGACTTCCACACTCTCTTGATAAGACTTTGACCGAATTAGCCAGTTGTCCAGGTAAGGTTGAACCAAAATGCCTTCTTTTCTGAAAGCAGCCGCCACCACTACCATAATCTTGGTGAAAGTGCGAGGAGCTGTTGCCAGGCCAAACGGGAGCGCCTGAAACTGAAAGTGATAACCCAGTACCGCAATCTGAAGGAACCGCTGATGAGGGGGCCTGATAGGAATGTGGAGATACGCCGTCAGATCCAAAGCCATCAGAAACTCTCCCGCCCTGACGGCAACTGTAACTGAGCGAAGGGTTTGCATCCTGAAGATGGACACCTTGAGGGTACGATTGACCGCTTTGAGGTCCAAGATGGGCCAAAAGGCAACTTCCTTCTTCAGGACCACAAAGTAAACTGACTAATGACCCTGCCCGATTTCTGAGGATGGCAAGGGACAAATAGCTTGAAGGTCTAAGAGCCTGAGGAGAGTATCTCGCACTGCGCTTGCTTTGAGGGGAGACCGACAGGGGGACTCCTAAGTAGGCATCTGCTAGGGGCCGAGCAAATTCTAAGGCATACCTGTCTTAAATAACCTCTAAAACCCATTGATCAGAGGTAATCTGGGCCCACCTCTGAAGAAAGTGAGAGAGCCGAGCTCCCACTGAAATCAGAGGAAGGTCCCGCGTACCTTCATTGGGCAGGACGGGCGGGTGACTGGAAAGAGACACCAGAATCCCAACCCCCACAATGGGATCCAAGAAAGGACTGAGATCTCTGGAAGAAATGGGATCTCTGGGGCAGGAGACCCCTTCCAGACAAACTGCTGAAAATCACACCCCCTGCCCCTGGAGCTCGTCACGCCCCTGCCAACTGCTCTAAGCCTTTCCTCTGGAAGACGAGGCACTTTAGTGTCCCCGAGACTATGAACTAACTTATCCAACTCATCCCAACAGAAAGGAACCCTTAAAGGGAAACTTACTCAACTTAGACTTGGAAGCAGCGCCCGCCGACCAACCTCTCAACCAAAGAGTTTGGCGAGCTGCTATCCCCAAGGCCATGGATTTGGAGGAGGTTCTCAACAAATCGTACAAGGTATCAGCTAAAATGGCAGAGCCCATCTCAATCTTGGCTACCTCCAAATCTATGAAAGACAAATTGTCAGAATCCCTGTCCAAGACTCACTCAGCCCAGCGGAAACAGGCACTAGCTACCAAAGAACCAAAAATAGCTGCTTGAACGGCCAAGGAACATCAAAGATACTCTTCAAAAGAGCCTCCACCTGTCGATCCTGCACATCCCTAAGGGTCGTGCCACCATCAACAGGGACCGTGTTACACTTGGTGACTGCTGAGACCACAGCACCCACCACAGGAATCTTAAGGGGCTTCTCCTCCGGGACAGGATAAAGTCGCACCATGGACCTAAGTGAAAAGGAGAATCCAGGGCATCCCACTGTACCTGATGTCCCTGATATCCTGGTGCATAGGGAACGTCTTCCCCGAGTGCTTAATGCCCTTGACTAAGAGATCCACTTTACGTACCTCAGGAACTGCAGTCTGCTCATCCTCAAAATGAAGGGTAGAAGCTACTAAGGATATTAACTCCTGAAGATCTTCTTTATGGAATATGCGCACCACCAAGTGATTCTCACCCACAGGAAGGGAATCTGTACCTGGATCAGAAGAGAGATGATTCTTTAACTGCTGAGCTTCAAAGCCTTCCACTTCCTCCAAGGAAGGCATATCTAATTCAGCATCAGAGAGCTGCGCCTCTGGGAGATCCCAAGACCCCTGGGGCTCTCTTAAGAAGAGGAACATGTCTTGTCAGGCCACCCCCAGAAGAGGCAGGAGAAGAAGAAGCCTCAGCATCCGATTTTTTTTTTTTTTTTTTTTAACAAGAAGGCTTGGTACATTTGTAGAACAAGTTCAGGAGGGAAACCATCCTCCTGAGAAGTCAAGTTCTGAGGCACAGCAAATGCGGGGAGTCTGTCCCTGTCTGCAAGGGAGGAAGAGCCTGCCAAAATGGCTGTCTTTCCCGCCGAAGATACGCTGGCGGGCTCTGCTGCGGGGACCAATGACGCCGAGTAAGCCGCAACCACCGGGACCTCAGGAGGGAGGTATCAACGACTCCACTGCCTTGCAGTACTTACAAGCACTGGATGAGCCTCCCCCCTCCCCGACACGTGCACTCCAGCGGTGCTTGGTTTGCCAAACCCCATCAATCCAATCCTGGGCCGATCCAGAGGAACACTAAGGAACAAGGGTTTTCCCCATTCTGTATTGTGGGTCATGCTTAACACATCTGGTCCCCAGTCCTCATTTTTCTACAGCCTAAATTTACAATATCATCTGTCAATACCGGTCCATATTCTTTAGATTCTGAATGCTGAAATAATGTATTAATATTTCTATTACAACTATGTTTTTTTTTCGTCGTCATTAGTGTTGGATGCCACTGTAGTTTATGAAAAAACAACCCCAGTGTTGCTCAGACTTTAGCATATATTCCTTCCACTTCTGACCCTGTTATAGGGCAGTCAATAACCCATCATTTCTAAACAGAGAAAGCATAATGAAGGTAAAATTATGTATAATCATACCTGATAATTTTCTTTCCATTAATCATAGCTGATCAATCCATAGACTGGTGGGTTGTGTCCATCTACCAGCAGGTGGAGATAGAGAGCAAACTTTTGCCTCCCTATATGTGGTCATGTGCTGCCGGAAACTCCTCAGTATGTCGATATCAAAGCTCCATCCGCAGGACTCAGCACTTAGAGAATTACACCCACAAAGGGACACTCTGCCCAGCTCACCACCGCCGAAACGGGGTAGGGGAATTAACCCAGCTCATCCCCACACAAGTGGGGGAGGGGAATCCGTCCAGCTCATCCCCGCGGAGCGGGGGAGGGACACCACACCCGCCGATGCGGGGGGATCTGGCTTATCCTGCAACCGCAACCGCGGGAGGAGCTGACTGACCCTAACACCGCCGAAGCGGGAGGGGTACAAAGCTGCCCTACAGCCGCACGAAGCGGGAGGGAGTGCCGGCAGAATTTTAAGTCTCAATCCAGCCCCGTAAAACGGAGGGGAGAGGAATGCAGCAGCTCACTGTAACACAAACTCGTCTTAACTCTTGAAGAATCCAAGTGAAAAAAACTTGAACACGAAGTCTTCCTGAAGTAACTGAAGACTAAACTTGAACCTGAAATGCAACCAGAATAAAAACAGTACAGATATCTGGGAGGGGCTATGGATTGATCAGCTATGATTAATGGAAAGAAAATTATCAGGTATGATTATACATAATTTTACCTTCCATATCATCAAGCTGATCAATCCATAGACTGGTGGGATGTACCGAAGCAGTACTCACCCAGGGCGGGACATTGAAATCCCTGACCTTAATACTGAAGCTCCAAACCGGGCCTCCGCCCGTGCAGCCACAGTCAAACGGTAATGCTTGGAGAATGTATGAGCCGAAGCCCAAGTTGCCGCCTTGCATATCTCTTCCAAGGAGACGGATCCGGCCTCTGCCATCGAAGCCGCCTGAGCTCTCGTGGAGTGAGCCTTCAGCTGGAGAGGCGGCACCTTCCCCGCGGTCACATAAGCTGCTGCAATGGCTTCCTTGACCCATCTTGCCACTGTAGGCTTAGCAGCCTGCAGACCCCTACGAGGACCTGCAAACAGGACAAACAGATGATCCGATTTCCGGAAATCATTGGTCACTTCCAAGTATCTGATGATGACTCGTCTCACATCCAGATATTTAAGAGCAGAGTACTCCTCTGGGTAGTCCTCCCTACGAAAGGAAGGGAGACAGAGCTGCTGATTCACATGGAAGCGAGAAACAATCTTGGGCAGAAAGGAAGGCACTGTGCGAATAGTCACTCCTGCCTCAGTGAACTGCAGAAAAGGCTCTCGACATGAGAGCGCCTGGAGCTCGGAAACTCTTCTGGCTGAAGTGATAGCCACCAAAAAGACTGCTTTCAACGTCAGGTCTTTCAGAGATGCCCTCGACAAGGGTTCAAACGGGGCTTCTGCAATGCTCTTAGCACCAGGTTGAGATTCCACGCAGGCACCACTGAGTGCAGAGGAGGGCGCAGGTGATTAACTCCCTTGAGAAAGCGCACCACATCTGGCTGCGAAGCCAGGGAAGCACCCTTCAGGCGGCCCCTGAAGCAAGCCAGAGCCGCTACCTGGACTTTAAGGGAACTGAGCGACAGGCCTTTCTCCAGACCTTCTTGCAGGAACGCCAACACTGAAGAAATTGAAGCAGTGAAGGGAGAAAGTGAGCCTGCTTCACACCACGCTGCAAAGATACGCCAAACCCTGGCGTAAGCAGTAGAAGTAGAGCGCTTCCTCGCTCTCAGCATAGTGGGGATGACCTTGTCTGAGAAGCCCTTCTTCCTCAGACTCTGCCGCTCAATAGCCAGGCCGTAAGACCAAAGGGGGAGGGATCCTCCATCACCACGGGACCCTGATGTAACAGGCCGTGCTCCACTGGCAGCCGCAGAGGATCGTCGACTGAGAGCCCGATCAAGTCCGCATACCAGGGACGTCTGGGCCAATCCGGACCCACCAGGATTACCCTGCCGGGATGCTTTGCCACCCGGTCTAGCACCCTGCCCAACATGGGCCAGGGCGGGAACACATAGAGGAGCTCTTGTGTCGGCCACTGTTGGAGAAGAGCATCTACTCCCAGGGATCGAGGGTCCCGTCCTCTGCTGAAAAAGCGCGGCACTTGGCAATTGGCCGATGACGCCATCAGATCTAGGCTCGGCTGGCCCCAGCGCTTCGTGATGTCCAAGAACGCCTGAGCAGATAGCTGCCACTCTCCGGGCTCCAAGGTATGGCGACTGAGAAAGTCCGCCTTGACATTCATGACTCCGGCAATGTGGGCCGCTGAAAGCTGCTCCAGGTTCGCTTCCGCCCACTGGCAAAGATTCATAGCCTCCTTGGCTAGAGGGGCGCTCTTGGTACCTCCCTGGCGGTTGACATAGGCCACAGCCGTGGCATTGTCCGACAGGACCCGTACAGGCTTCAACACCAGTACCGGGATGAACTCCAAAAGCGCCAACCGAATGGCTCTGAGTTCCAGGAGGTTGATAGACCACTTTGCCTCTGCAGGAGACCAGAGCCCCTGCGCTGTCCTTCCCAAGCAGTGGGCTCCCCAGCCCAACAACGAGGCGTCCGTCGTGACGACAATCCACTCTGGGGTCACCAGAGGCATTCCCGCAGACAACTTGTCTGTCTGCATCCACCAGCTCAGCGCCTTGCGCACTGCTGGATCCAAGGGAAGGCGCACAGCATAATCCTCCGACATCGGAGTCCAGCGCTGCAGCAGGGAGTGTTGTAGTGGTCTCATATGAGCCCTGGCCCAGGGCACTACTTCCATCGTGGCCGTCATAGAGCCCAACAGCTGCACATAGTCCCAAGCCCGAAGAGGAGAGGCTACTAGGAACTGGTCCACCTGAGCCTGAAGTTTGACAATCCGATTGTCTGGCAGGAACACTCTGCCCACTTGGGTGTCGAATCGAACTCCCAGATACTCCAGGGACTGAGTCGGGCGCAGCTGGCTCTTCTCCCAGTTGATGATCCATCCCAGGGAGCTCAAAAGAGCAACTACCCGGTCCACAGCTTCGCCGCACTCTGCATAAGAGGGGGCTCGGATCAACCAGTCGTCCAGATAAGGATGGACTTGGACTCCTTCCTTTCGCAGGAAGGCCGCTATGACCACCATTACTTTGGAAAAGGTCCGCGGAGCAGTAGCCAACCCGAACGGGAGGGCTCTGAACTGGAAGTGTCGGCCCAGGACTGCAAAACGCAGAAAGCGTTGATGAGGAGGCCAGATGGGAATATGCAAGTATGCTTCCTTGATGTCCAAGGATGCCAGGTACTCCCCTGCCTTCACTGCCACTATAACAGAGTGGAGAGTCTCCATGCGAAAGTGCCGCACTTTCAAGGCCCGATTGACCCCTTTGAGGTCGAGGATAGGCCGGACAGAACCTCCTTTCTTTGGTACCACAAAGTAAATGGAGTAACGCCCCTTGCCAAGCTGATTTTCTGGCACCGGGACGACCGCACCCAGGCGGATCAGATTGTCCAAAGTCTGCTGCACTGCCACAGCTTTGACCGGAGACTTGCAGGGAGAGAGTACAAACCCGTCTCTTAAGGGTCGGCAGAACTCTAGCTTGTAGCCGTCTCTGATGACTTCCAGCACCCAAGCGTCTGAAGTTATTGTGGTCCACTCGCCCAGAAACGAGGACAGCCGTCCTCCAATCTGCACTGGGGCGTGGACCAAGACCCCGTCATTGGGTACGAGACCCTGGGGGAGGACCGGAGGGAGCACCTCCGGGACGGCGGTCTCTGCGAAAGGAATGCTGCTTGGGGGAGAAATTCCTCTTAAAGGAAGAGGGGGCAGAAGAACCCGACCTGCCCGGGCGGTACCGACGGGCTTCCTGAAACCGTCCTCTGGAGGTACCGGGACGAGCACTAGCCCGAGCCCTGACCTCTGGTAACTTCTTGCCCTTAGACGTGCCGAGATCGGTCACGATTTTGTCCAGCTCGACCCCAAAGAGCAGCTTGCCTTTAAAAGGCAATCTAGCCAGGCGGGATTTAGAGGCGTGGTCAGCAGACCAATGTTTCAGCCAAAGCCACCGCCGCGCAGAGACTGTCTGAGCCATGCCTTTAGCTGAGGCTCTCAAGACATCATACAGCAAGTCTGCCAAATAGGCTAAGCCCGATTCCAGGGCCGGCCAATCAGCCCTCAAGGAATGATCCGAGGGGGAAGCCCGCTGCACCATAGTCAGGCACGCCCTGGCCACATAGGAGCCGCAAACTGAGGCCTGCAAACTTAAAGCAGCCGCCTCAAAGGACGACCTTAAGGCCGCCTCCAATCTTCTGTCTTGGGCGTCCTTTAGGGCCGTGCCACCTTCCACCGGCAATGCCGTTTTCTTAGTCACCGCAGTGATTAAAGAATCCACGGTAGGCCACAGATAGGCCTCACGTTCACTCACAGCCAAAGGATAGAGGCGGGACATAGCCCTAGCCACTTTAAGGCTCGCTTCCGGGACATCCCATTGAGCCGAAATTAAGGTGTGCATGGCATCATGCACGTGGAAGGTTCTAGGCGGGCGCTTCGTCCCCAGCATAATGGCAGAGCCAACAGGGGCTGAGGGAGAGACGTCCTCCGGAGAGGAAATCTTCAAAGTGTCCATGGCCTGTAACAACAGGTTGGGCAAATCCTCTGGGCGAAAAAGCCGCGCTGCAGAGGGGTCATCCGCTCCATCCGAGCGGGGATCCGTCTCCTCCAAGGAATCCGCAAAGGACCGTTGGGAGACCTCAGACACGCTGCCCTCATCTACATCGGAGGAGACAAATTCCTCCAAGGCCTGGGAATCAACCCGAGGGCGTTTACCTCTGGGAACCTCAACCTCTTTACCAGACGAGGGAGCAGGGGCAGCGTTGTGCATGAGGAAGGCCTGATGCAGCAGCAAAACAAACTCGGGGGAGAAACCCCCCAGACTGTGCACTTCCGCAGCCTGGGCAACAGCCCTAGGCGCACCCTCAACCGGCGCTCGCAATAGCGGGGGAGAGACATGCTGCGCATCCAAAATGGCGTCCGGCGCGAAACTCCGCGAAGGAGCCGCGCGGGAAGAACGGCTCTTAACTTTAGCCGCTTCTGTGCCGTCGCCCAAATTAAGGGCGTTCATGGCATTAATGTCTCCAACCTCAAGGGCGGCCCAAGAAGAAGCCGTCCGAGCCGCGTGGCCGGCCAAGATGGCGGAGGCGAGGAGCGGGGGATGGGCGTTTATGGCGGGAAAAACCGCCACGCCGGAGGAAAGACCGCGACATTCATCGGTCACGAAACTGTCACCCAACAAGGGCGAATCAGGCTTTAAGACCCCCGCATCCCCTCTAGAAGCGCTCAAGCGACCCGGGGAGCGACCCTTTGCGCCCTCGCCCTCCGACGCCATATGCCACGAGGAGAAGAATCGGGGAACCCCCTGCCCGCTATAAAAAGGTAAAAATTACCTGCTGTCCGCTCCGAGTTGTAACGACCTGGTGTCCCAGTGAGTTGCTGCAATAGACGCTTAAATAAACGTCGAAATAAACGCCTTTAAGGACGTTCAAAATTTTTTTTTTTTTTTTTTTTTTTACGGAGCCAGCGGGAGGGGGGAGAAAAGGAGGGACCTGGCACCACCAGGTTTGCACTTGCTCAAAAGAGCCCTCAACCCCATGCACTCAACAAAACCTAAGAATTAGGCTTGGAGGCCTAGCCAGAGCTGCTGCTGTGTGTGACCACCACCTGCTGAGATAGAGAACATACTGAGGAGTTTCCGGCAGCACATGACCACATATAGGGAGGCAAAAGTTTGCTCTCTATCTCCACCTGCTGGTAGATGGACACAACCCACCAGTCTATGGATTGATCAGCTTGATGATATGGAAGATCCATGTTGTAATTTCAACCCAACTATGTGCTCTTACAAAGTTCTTACCATGGATAGCTCTTTTCTTTCATTCACCTGCGTGCAATGTGTCTTTTATAATACTCCTTCCTAGAAAGAAACATAAGATAGCAGGATTTCAGGACTGATAACATTTTATTTAAGGCTCACTACTTATTAACATAAAAAGTCATCTGTATGCTAGAGCGTAAAGAGTTGTTCCAATCCAGTTCCCAGTCATTTACAAACTTTTTTCCTCAAAAACAAAAAGCAGTTTTCTGTAATTCTAAAATAAGCAGTCTTTTCTTAATATTTATCTTAAAAATGTTTATATAATTATAAATCTTCCACTTTATGAATATAAACGTATTTTTATTCCAAATTGTCCATATCAAAACCAAAAGAAAAAGCCAGAGAATTACACCATAAAGATCTTGGGGGGGAGGGGGGCTTTTACTAAAGCTTAGCTCGAGTTATCAGCAGCAGGGTCCATTTTATTCCTAGGGCCCTGCTGCACATAACTCGAGCTAAACTTTAGTAAGAGACCACCTTACATAACAATTAAAAATGTTAAAACTGGAGAAAATGTAAAATCCCTTAAGGAAAAATTGTCTATTCTCTTAAATTATACTCGATTGCAAAAAGAAAAGTAACGACCTCGGTTATTCTGGACAAGGAGCCTCCCCTCATTTACTAAATCGCATGCTAATGCCGAGCCGACACAGCCCAGGCATTCACTATAATGGGCTGTGTCGGCATTGCCGCGCGGCTTAGTGAACAAGGTCTTTTTGGTATGCCTTCAGCTCCGAAACCAACTAGTTCGGCTGCAAAAACCAGCTGAGCATTCTTTACAACAGCTACCGACTTGATATGCAGAAGATTCATATTCGTTTTAAGAAAGCGGAATTACTATTTTGTCCTCCGCCACCCACTGGCAAAAGATAACGGGATCCTCCCGGATTCGATTACAAAACCTTTAAAAGTTCCAAAAAAATCTGGACTGGAAAAACATTGATTCAATCTTCTAAAGCAAAGAATAGAACGCATATAACACTTAGAGCTTGAAGGTAATAAGTCCCTTAAGCAAATATGCATTATTTGAGTTTGATTCACGCGCCTATTCACGGTCTAATTCATCATGCATAAATCTATAATGGACCTGAGCAATTAATCTAATCCCGGTTAAAACAACTATTTAAAACGAATTCAAGTCGGGTTTAGGCCTTGATATAAAACCTGAACAAGTGTATGTGGTTTTAAAAAAAATTATTTTTTTATTTTTAGAAAAATCGTTCCCTATTACATTAACGAGGGGGTTGGGGAACAAGATGCAGAAAAGCCCTGAACCACCAACCGAGAGCTTCTGGCGTAAATAAAAAGTGGGTGGAAATCAAAGTCTCCGTCTCGTCTCTGGATCTCTTCCGGGGGGATGACACGTTGCACCACGTTCGCCAGGCCTAATAAAACACGTTACCAGGGGTTTGAAAGCTATCAGGGAGATGAGCCAGTTAATGGTCCACCACAACCCGGCTCATTTCGAGCCAGTAGCGGCCACTTTAGTATTTCATCTCAAACCTGCAAAATGCTTCAAACACTACTTCTTATTCCTACCTTGTTTTGTAGAGAACTCTCTAACAAAACAGACCTTCTAAAACCAACCCGCCTAGTCCTATCCTATACCGCAAGTCGGCTACTTAGTTAGCGCGAGAATGCACGCTGTCGCTGGCGTCACCAACGGCTCGAAGCTCCTCGCGAGAAGTGCTCAACGCCCGAAGAAGCGCGCGCGCGGAGCCTGCCGAGTAGACTCTCTTTGACTCTGAGGTCAAGCCAAGAGGTCATGCGCGCTAGTCAAGGGCCTGAAGCGAGACCTCTTCCAATAGCTGCTAATAATTCCAGTCCGGAACCTTTGGACCTTACTTTATCAAGTATGAAAGAGCAATTTACCAAGAGCAGAGGCAAATGTTAAAAAGTTTTGCAAAGTGGCATAATAATCCAGAAACTGAACACACATTTCTTGAGAGGAAAACAAACAGCAAACAAAAAACACTTAAGGAAATGTTTAAATAATAAGAAATGTCAGTATTGGAATTTTGAAATGCCCTGTGGCAGGGGAGGGGAACAAATCCAGAGATTCCAAGGCTGGATCATCCCAGAGTTAAGAGTTTGGGTGTCTGGGGTGTAGTACAAATTTAGAAAAATTAAAAGAAAAAAAACCATAAAATTAACATTTGTTTTTCTATGGTGTTTTTAAAAGGATATAGGCAAGTGGAGGCAGCATTAGTTTTCAAAGGAATTTGCCCAGTTACCTAAGCAATAACCAAATTCTCAAAACTGAAAATTACCCCAATGCATTCTGCCACGGAATCACTACTGTGGCTTTGTAAAAGGAGCCCTTAGTAGCTAAAAGCATGCACTGGTGTATTTGCTCTCTCCCTCCCTCTTTTCCCTGTAAGTAAAGGTATGCAGGAAGCAGTGGCAAGGAATTTTCAACAGGAGATGCATCTCATGCATTTCCCTCCCTTCCCTGCCTGCAAAGCTCTCCCATTCCTTCCCCAATCACCTCCAGTCTTCATCCAGGCACAGGTCTGGGGTGGGGTGGGGCTTTCTTTCTCTCTGAACCTGAAGGTCCCACCCTTCAGAAAACAGGAAGTTGCATCAGAAGGGGAGGGACTGTTCAGAAAGGTGCAGTTCAGGCCATAAGCAGTCTATGAGTCACTGGTGCAGCCCAGGCAAAGATTGGAGGTGATTTTAAGGCACTGGGAGAGATGGAATTGCTAGAGCCCATCCCAAAGCTGGTGATTTACTACTGCTTTGCTGGAGATTGAAGGCCAATGAGTGAGGTTTTTTTTTTCGTGGGCCCCAGACATGTCTAAAAGTAATTATGGCAAAAGCACATTCCAAAAACTGACATAATTTGATCAATAAGATAAAAAAAATGTTCACCTTTGTTGTCTGGTCATTTAATTTTTCTTATTGCGTTGGTCTTAGTTTTTAGATTCTGGTTTCTGCTTTCCTCTTTCTTAACTGTTTTGCCAGAATCTCCTTGTCCACTTCTTTTCTTTCCATGTCCACCATCCATCTTCTTTCTGCATTCATATCTATCTGACCTAGCATCATCCCTGTGGCCTTGTCCCTGTCTTCCCACCATGTTGAGCGTCTCCCATCGCTGTGTCCCTACTCTTGCCCTCTCCTACATAACTCTTCTGTGTCCCTATGCCCCGCCTATATGCCAGCTTATCTCTCTCGCTTTTTCTTCCCTCTTATCTCCCTCCCCCAGCCAGCATCTCTCCCTCTGCTCCCCCTCCCAGGGATCCAGCAAGTGTTCCTCTATCTTCCCTTGCTCCTGTTCTCTTCTGCAGGACCAGAACCTCTCCCTTTTCCTTCTTTCCCCACAGGCCCTGGCATCTCATTCCTTGTCCATCTCTCCCCCCCCCCCCCCCCCCGTCCAGAACCTCTTTCCCTCTCTGTGCCCCCTCACTTCCTCACCCTCCTCATTGGATCGCTCTCTTCCCTACTTGACCTTCCTGACCAGCACTTGACAGGGGTTGCGTATGCAACACACACACTTTGAATGGCTACGCCACTAGGAAGTATGCTCAGGTTTCTTCTAACTGGAGGGTACTTAGCTTTAGTAGGGGAACTGTTCATTCTACCATAATCACATATTTTCGTAAATGGCATGATAGCCTTGTTAATCCACTTTTAAAGGTAATAAAATTAAATAAAACAAAATATGATACCTTTTTTATTGGACTAATTTAATACATTTTATGATTAGCTTTCAAAGGCATTACCTTCTTCAGATCAGAAATGAGCAAATGATATCAAATATCAGAATGTATAAGTGAAACATAAAAGCATTCCAATGATAGTCTCACAGGGGGGACAATTCACAAAGCATTAGTGCTAAAGCAGTGGCGTAGCTAGGACAGAATGGACCCTGGGCAGAAAAATTGAAATGGCCCCCTTTAACTACATTGCACCCAAGGTAGTGGGGACCGGGAGGGACAGAGGTGGAAATAGGGAGGATGCACATTTCTCAAAGCTGACCTATTACAATTAATAAATGCAGACAATAATACTGTTCTTCTACCTTTATTGTGTGAGCATTGCTTTGGTCCATAAGTACATATTGCCATACTGGGAAAGACCAAAGGTCCATGGAGCCCAGCATCCTGTTTCCAACAGTGGCCAATCCAGGTCACAAATACCTGGCAAGATGCCAAAAAAAGTACAAAATATTTTATGCTGCTTATCCCAGAAATAGTGGATTTTCCCCAAGTACATTTAATAACGGTCTATGGACTTTAGGAAGCTGTCCAAACCTTTTTAAAACTCCGCTAAGCTAACCGCATTTACCACATTCTCTGGCAACGAATTCCAGAGTTTAATTACACGTTGAGTGAAGAAAAAGTTTCTCTGAATAGTTTTAAATTTACTACATTGTAGCTTGATTGCATGCCCCCTACTCCTAGTATTTTTGGAAAGCGTGAACAGACGCTTCACATCTACCCGTTCAACTCCACTCATTATTTTATAGACCTCTATCATATCTCCCCTCAGCCGCCTTTTCTCCAAGCTGAAGAGCCCTAGCTGTTTTAGCCTTTCCTCATAGGGAAGTCGTCCCATCCCCTTTATCATTTTCGTCGCCCTTCTCTGCACCTTTTCTAATTCCACTATATCTTTTTTGAGATGCAGCGACCAGAATTGAACACAATATTCGAGGTGCAGTCGCACCATGGAGCGATACAAAGGCATTATAGCATCCTCATTTTTGTTTTCCATTCCTTTCCTAATAATACCTAACATTCAATTTGCTTTCTTAGCTGAGGCAGCACACTGAGCAGAAGGTTTCAACGTATCATCAACGACGACACCTAGATCCCTTTCTTGGTCCGTGACTCCTAACGTGGAACCTTGCATCACATAGCTATAATTCGGGTTCCTCTTTCCCACATGCATCACTTTGCACTTGCTCACATTAAACGTCATCTGCCATTTAGACGCCCAGTCTCGTAAGGTCCGCTTGTAATTTTTCACAATCGTCTCGCGATTTAATGACTTTGAGTAACTTTGTGTCATCAACAAATTTAATTACCTCACTAGTTACTCCCATCTCTAGGTCATTTATAAATATGTTAAAAAGCAGCAGTCCCAGCACAGAGCCCTGGGGAACCCCACTAACTACCCTTCTCCATTGAGAATACTGACCATTTAACCCTACTCTCTGTTTTCTACCTTTTAACCAGTTTTTAACCCACAATAGAACACTACCTCCTATCCCATGACTCTCCAATTTCCTCTGGAGTCTTTCGTGAGGTACTTTGTCAAATGCCTTCTGAAAATCCAGATACACAATATCAACTAGCTCCCCTTTATCCACATGTTTGTTCACCCCTTCAAAGAAATGTAGTAGATTGGTGAGGCAAGATTTCCCTTCACTAAATCCATGTTGACTTTGTCTCATTAATCCATGCTTTTGAATATGCTCTGTAATTTTGTTCTTAATAATAGTCTCTACCATTTTGGCCAGCACCGACGTCAGACTCACCGGTCTATAATTTCCCGGATCTCCTGTGGAACCTTTTTTAAAAATCGGCATTATATTGGCCACCCTCCAATCTTCTGGTACCACACTCGATTTTAAGGATAAATTACATATTTCTAACAATAGCTCTGCAAGCTCATTTTTCAGTTCTATCAGTACTCTGGGATGAATACCATCCGGTCCAGGAGATTTGCTACTCTTCAGTTTGTAGAACTGCCCCATTGCATCCTCCAGGTTTACAGAGAATTCATTAAGTTTTTCCGACTCGTCAGCTTCGAATACCATTTTCGGCACCGGTATCCAACCCAAATCTTCCTCGGTGAAGACCGAAGCAAAGAATTCATTTAATCTCTCCGCTATGGCTTTGTCTTCCCTGATCGCCCTTTTTACTCCTCAGTCATCTAGCGGTCCAATTGATTCTTATGCTGGCTTCCTGCTTTTAATATACCTAAAAAATTTTTTACTATGTGTTTTTGCCTCCAACACAATTTTTTTTTCGAAGTCCCTCTTAGCTTTCCTTATCAGCGCTTTGCATTTGACTTGACATTCCTTATGTTGTTTCTTAATATTTTCAGTCGGTTCCTTCTTCCATTTTCTGAAGGATTTTCTTTTAGCTCTAATAGCTTCCTTCACCTCACTATTTAACCACGCCGGCTGTCGTTTGGTCTTCCGTCCTCCTTTTTTAATACGCGGAATATATTTGGCCTGGGCTTCCAGGATGGTGTTTTTGAACAGCATCCACGCCTGATGTAAATTTTTGACCCTTGCAGTCACTCCTCTAAGTTTACTTTTCACCGTTCTTCTCTCCTTTTTTAAATTTAAACGCTAACGTATTTGATTTCCTATGTGTACTTCAAAGCTAATATCAAATCCGATTATATTATGATCACTATTATCAAGCGGCCCCAGCACCATTACCTCCCACACCAGATAATGCGCTCCACTAAGGACTAGGTCTAGAATTTTTCCTTCTCTCTTCGTTCCTGTACCAGCTGCTCCATAAAGCTCTCGTTGATTTCATCAAGGAATTTTACCTCCCTAGTGTGACCCGATGTTACATTTACCCAGTCAATATCAGGGTAATTGAAATCACCCATTATTATTGTGTTGTCCAGTTTGTTTGCATCCTTGTGTCTCTCTTCTGCTTGTATCTGTTTTTCTTCAGGATCTCTTGTCCTTTTGACATTTCTTCTACGTCCAGCATTTATCTTTTCTGTATGTCCCTATTCATCCTGTCTAGCATCTCCCCTCTGTGTCCCTGTTCCTATCATCCCCCCATGTTAAGTATCTCTTCTCTGTGTCTCATCTATCATAACCCTCTGTGTCCCTATTCCTCTCCTTGTGTACAGTATTGCCCCTCAGTGTCCCTGTCCCGATGCTTCCTCCATGGCCAGCACTTCTCCTCTGTCCCTGTCCCTCTTCATGTCCAGCTTCTCTCTTCCCTTCATCCTGTACCCCCCTCAATCCTCAGTGGTCTGGCATCTCTACCTCCCTTTGTTGGACCAGCATCAGTCCCCCTCCTCTACTGGTTCAGTCTCTCTCTCTCTCTGCTCCCCCCTCCCCTTTGCTCCAACCTCCAGGTCTTTCTCTCTTCCATCTGCTTTTCCTCCCCCCCCACCCCACCCCCACTGGCCAGTTTGGCATCACCTGTTCCTGGGTCAGGCATATTTCTCTTCCAGATCCCGCCCTGGTGCCAGTCCTCCACTCCTCCACTCAAGGCAGAGAGAGTGCTGAAATCTGCCTCTTTAGGTGGCGGGGAATTTTCTGTGTGTGTCTCATACACAGGAAGTTGCATCAGAGAGACGGGACATGTACAGAAATGCCCAGCCAGCCAGAGAGGCAGATTTCAGTGTTCTCTCTGCCACATGTGGAGGACCAGAGGTGAAAAGAGCCTCTCCTGCTCACTTAAACCCCTTTGAATATTTACCCCTATATATATGTAGCATATATATATATATGCTTTAGACTTAGCCTGGCCTCAGAATGACATCCTATAGTATATCTCCTATCAAACTGAGCTCTCTTTTTCATCAAGCACTGCCATTTCCTCCCCTCACCCTCCCCACTGACAGTTTGAACTTCGTGGGTGTGGCTTGGATCTCTTTCAGGGAGAGAAAACTAACAACTTATAGCAGCAGCTTCAGAGCAGTGTTGCCAGGTGGGCGGTTTTACCGCCCAATTGGGCGGTTTTCCGCGCCCCGCCGCGGGAAATTTTTGCCCGCGGCGGGTTGCGGTTTTTTGGGCGGTTTTTTAGGCTTCCGGGCGGCTTTTTGGGCGGCTTTTTGATTTTTTTCGGCCGCGGGGGGCGGGGTTAGTGACGTTTTTGGGCGGGGTTAGTGACGTGGGAGGCGGGGCCGATGACGTGGGAGGCGGGGCCGATGACGTGGGAGGCGGGGCCGATGACGGGGAGGCGGGGCTGATGACGGGGAGGCGGGCCCGATGACGTGGGAGGCGGGGCTGATGACGGGGAGGCGGGCCCGATGACGTGGGAGGCGGGGCCGGTGACGGCGGGGGCGGGGCCGGTGACGCGGGGGTGGGGGTGTCAGGGGCGGGGTTTGTGTTTGGGCGGGTTTTGGGCTGGTTTCTGGCCCGGATTGGGCTGGAAAAAAAATTTCTACCTGGCAACCCTGCTTCAGAGAGCATTTTCCATCTCACAGATAGGCTGCAGAGAATACCTTCTCCTGCTTTAGACTTAATCCTACCCACCCTACCCCTCTACCCACCCACCCCTAGAGTGACATGTCTTATATAACCTCCCTATCAACCCACTCATTACTTTACCTCACCCATTTCTATTCTTCTATCACCTTCTCCCACTACTCCAACCAGAGTTACACCTAATCACACTGACCACCCTTCAACATCTTCTGTCCTTCTGTGACTGTTCTCTTGTGCTTGACTGCTTAAATATTTTAAATTTAAATGCTTTACTTTTTGTCTATTAGATTGTAAGCTCTTTGAGCAGGGACTGTCTTTCTTCTGTGTTTGTACAGCGCTGCGTACACTTTGTAGCACTCTAGAAATGTTAAATAGTAGTAGTAGTAGTAAAAGGGTAATTACATGACTTTTATTTACATTTCTTTTGAATTTTACTCAAATCTTCCAGTAAAAATTGAATGGATTTTCTCTGTAGATCCAGAGAACATCTAGTTCCACAGATCTCAAATTAGGCTGAAATTCATCCAGCTTAACTTTGAATTACTACTACTACTACTTAACATTTCTAAAGCGCTACTAGGGTTACGCAGCACTGTACAATTTAACATAGAAGGACAGTCCCTGCTCAACGAACTTACAATCTAAAAGACAAGTGTACAGACAAAGTGGGGCAGTCTAGATTTCCAAAAGGTTAGGTGCCGAAGGCAGCATTGAAGAGGTGCGCTTTGAGCAAAGATTTGAAGATGGGTAGGGAGGGGGCTTGGCGTAGGGGTTCAGGAAGTTTGTTCCAGGCATAGGGTGAGGCGAGGCAGAAAGAGCGGAGCCTGGAGTTGGCGGTGGTGGAGAAGGGTATTGAGAGGAGGGATTTGTCCTGCGAGCAGAGGTTACGGGCGGGAACGTAGGGGGAGATGAGGGTAGTGAGGAGCAGCAGACTGAATGCATTTGAAGGTAAGGAGGAGAAGCTTGAACTGTATACGGTATCTGATCGGAAGCCAGTGAAGTGACCTGAGGAGAGGGGTGATATGAGTATATCGGTTCTGGAGGAATATAAGACGTGCGGCAGAGTTCTGAACGGATTGGAGGGGGGATAGATGGCTAAGTGGGAGGCCAGTGAGGAGTAGGTTGCAATAGTCAAGGTGAGAGGTAATGAGAGCGTGGACGAGAGTTCGGGTGGTGTGCTCAGAAAGGAAAGGGCGAATTTTGCTGATGTTAAAGAGGAAGAAGCGAAAGGTCTTGGCAGTCTGCTGGATATGCGCTGAGAAGGAGAGGGAGGAGTCGAAGATGACCCCGAGGTTGCGGGCAGATGAGACGGGGAGGATGAGGGTGTTATCAACTGAGATAGTGGGGGAAGAGTAGAGGTGGGTTTAGGTGGAAAGACGATGAGCTCGGTCTTGGACATGTTCAGCTTCAGGTGGCGGTTGGACATCCAGGCAGCAATGTCGGATAAGCAGGCTGATACCTTGGTCTGGGTCTCCGCGGTGATGTCAGGTGTGGATAGATAAAGCTGGGTGTCGTCAGCATAAAGATGATACTGAAAACCATGAGATGAGATCAGGGAGCCTCGGGAAGAGGTGTAGATTGAAAAGAGAAGGGGACCAAGGACAGATCCCTGGGGAACTCCAACAGATAGCGGGATGGGGGTGGATGAAGATCCATGAGAGTGCACTCTGAAGGTGCGGTGGGAGAGATAGGAGGAGAAGCAGGAGAGGACAGAGCCCCAGAACCCAAGCGAGGACAGTGTGGCAAGAAGTAAATCATGATTGACAGTGTCAAAAGCGGCGGATAGATCGAGGAGGATGAGGATGGAGTAGTGGCCTCTGGATTTGGCCAGGAGCAGGTCATTACAGACTCTAGAGAGTGCTGTTTCTGTCGAGTGTAGAGGGCGAAAGACGGATTGAAGTGGGTCGAGGATGGCATGAGAGGAGAGAAAATCAAGACAGCGGCTGTGAACGGCACACTCAAGTATTTTGGAGAGGAAGGGTAGGAGGGAGATGGGGTGGTAGTTGGAGGGACAGGTAGGGTCAAGTGATGGTTTTTTGAGGAGAGGTGTGACTACGGCGTGCTTGAAGGTGTCAGGGACGGTTGCAGTAGAGAGAGAGAGGTTAAGGATGTGACAGATGGAGGGGGTGACGGTATGAGAGATGGTGTTGAGTAAGTTGGTGGGTATGGGATCAGAGGAACAGGTGGTGCATTTCGAGGAGGAAAGAAGGCGGGCGGTTTCCTCCTCGGTGATGTCAGGAAAGGAGGAGAAAGAGGCCTGGGTTGGTTGGTTGAGGGAGAGGGTTAAAGGGTGAAGAGGAGGAGGTGGTTTGGTAGTGAACTCAAGGTTGATTTTTTGCACCTTGTCGTGGAAGTAATCAGCCAGTGATTGAGGAGAGAGTGAGGGGGGAGTGGGAGCAGGGGGCACTTTGAGGAGGGAGTTAAGGGTGGCGAAGAGATGACGAGGGTTGGAGCTGAGAGAATTGGTCAATTGGGTGTAATAGTCCTGTTTTGCAAGGAATAGAGAGGAATGGAAGGAGGATAGCATGAATTTGTAGTGAAGGAAGTCCGAGTGGGTACGAGATTTCCTCCAGAGGCGTTCAGCAGATCGGGCGCAGGAGCGAAGGTAATGGATGCAAGGGGTCAGCCAAGGCTGGGGATTAGTACGCCTTGTAGGACGGGAGGTGGATGGTGCGAGGGTGTCGAGAGCAGAGGAGAGAGTGGTATTATAAGCGGAGACAGCCTTGTCGACAGTCTCGGAGGACATGATGGAAGGGAGGAGATTAGAGATACAAGAGGATAACATAGGGGGGTCAATAGCCTGGAGATTCCTGGAGGTAGTGGTTAAAGTTGGACGGGGCTGAGGGGGGGGGGGTGAAGAAGTGTGAAGGTGATCAGGTGATGATCGGAGAGAGGAAGAGCCGAGGCGTGGAAATTGGAGGGTGAGCCGGAGGAGGAGAGGACGAGGTCAAGACAGTGGCCGTCACGGTGAGTAGGGGTGGTGGAGCACAGCTGGAGGTTGAAGGAGGATGTTAGAGTGAGGAACTGAGAAGTGTGAGGGTCGGATGGGTCATCAGCATGTATGTTAAAGTCTCCGAGACCGAGGGACGGAGATGAGGGTTTCAGGAAAACGGAGAGCCAAGCATCGAAGTCGGTGAGAAAGGAAGAGAGGGATTTATTAGGGGGGCGGTAAATGACTGCCACTCTGAGTGGCAACGGGTAGAATAGCCGGATGGAGTGGGATTCAAAGGATGAGAAGCAGTGAGACTGTGGTAGGAGGAGGGGTTGGAAACTACAGGAGGGCGAGAGTAGTAACCCAACACCTCCACCGCGGCCAACTGGGCGGGGAGTGTGGGAGAAGAGATAACCTCCATGGCAAAGGGCCGCAACTGAAGCAGACCGAGTGGGCATTCCACAAGGCGCATGAGAAGGGAAGGGAAGAGGGGTGGAGGAGGGGAATAGAGACGAGATTGGAGACATCCCGGAATCGTTTGCATGGATAAGACGGGGACAGGTGAGGGGGACCTGGATTAAGATTAATGTCTCCCACGGATAGCAGGAGGAGGAGCAGGAGAGTACGGAGGAGAGTGGGGGAGGTCAGGCGACGAAGGCGACGAAGACGGGATGCACTTAGGAGGAATGGGGAAGGGTTATTGGTAGGAAGGAGGTGTTGAAGGTTGAGAGCAAGGAAGGAGGAGGGGGACAAGAGGGATGGTGAGGTAGTGAGAGATGACGGTGAATAGGGTATTGCCATGGTGAGCAGGACGGGAGGGCAGCGAATTCCGGTGGTGGACAGTGGAAGTGGGGAGAGAAGATTAGTAAGGGACAGGGCAAGGAAGAGAATGTGGACAGGGGCCCTAAGTGACTGAGGTGTAGTAGGTGGCTGAGTGGTGACTGAGGTGTTAAGCAGATAGATAGAGCTGGAAAGCTGGGTTGGAGGCTTGGAGATGATTGACTGGCGGGCAGGTAGGTCAATGGCTGACAAGCTAGTAGGCGGGCAGGAAAGACAATGGCTGACAGGAATTGATCACATATCTCTACCTAGTCCTTTAAAATGTACAACTGAAATACATTTTTTAAAAGTCAAAAACAATTTTATAATTTACCTTAACAGAACAATGGGGGGGGGGGGGGGGGGGGGGGATGCAAAACAAATCAAACCAATCAATGTGTAAACCACACCTGCATATACATTTTTAATGGTACAATGCTGCCATCTTGTGGCAAACTATTAGCTTGTTTCCTAGAATAGTGTTTCTCAATCAGCATGCCTTCAGACCTGATCATTTGCCATGGAAGACGCTCAGATCCAGACCAGCACCTCCACTTAACTCTTAGTATTTCACAGCTGCAGGAGACACCAATGCTGGTATACCTTTCTGAGAACATATATAGTCATGCATCCACCTCCTTCCTAACCATAGCTCTGGCGTGTGGGAATAAATGGAGGGCATGGATAGTTGGGTGCTGCTTTGTGCACCACACACACTATATATAGCACCTACTGACCCCCTTCCTGAGCCTTATTCTTTGAGTTCTTCCAGCTTTCTTATACTTATGCTAAGTGAAATGGGGAGAGCATGTACTGAACATAGTTAATAATTCTGCCTTGCTAACAATATGTATATTGTGGCACATTTTCCCTGTGTAAAATACCTAAACTACCTTCTAAAATTGTTGCATTACCTGTATTGTAAATAAACTTTTTCTGTACCTGAAAATAAGCATATAGCCCTTATGTTTTGAGCACACTTGCGTAAACATTATATAGTGCAGGTTAATGCACCCATCTTGACATATAGAGGTGGCCAGTTCAAATCCCACTACTGCGCCTTGTGATCTTGGGCAAGTCACTTAACCCTTCATTGCCTCAAGTACAAACTTAGATTGTGAGCCATCCAGGGACAGAGAAATACCCAGTGTACCTGAATGTAACTCATCATGAGCTACTACAGAAAAGGTGTGAGCAAAATCTGACCATATAAATCTTAAAAAATAAACTTTGGATGTAACTCACTCTGGGGCCAAGGCAGAACTTTGCATTACAGCTATTCGTTGGTGCTTAGCACACAGCTTCCTAATGCAACAGTAATACCAAAATTCTCTGAGGACAAGCAGGCTGCTTGTTCTCACATGTGGGTCGACGTCCGCCCAGGAAACGGCAAATTTTTCCCAGCAAAAATAAAAGTTTTGCCAGAGTCTTCTGGCGTGTGAGGAGCGCGTCCCCTCAGTTTTCTTTTCTCCACGTTGAGCAGGAAAGAGTCCTCAAGTTTTTTCTCCTAATTTTTTCTTTATTTAAAAAAAAAAAAGTTACACATAGTGTATTTTAGTTTTATTCCCTTTCAAGTTTCCTTTGTTTTTTTCTTTGCGGCCAGTTTTTAGGCTGCGTGGTTGGGTTATTCCCTTATTTTTTGTGCCCTTTTTCTTTTATCAGGCACAATCAGGTCTTTTGATTTCGCCGAAGCCGTTTTCCCTTCCATGTCATCGAAGACACCCAGCGGCTTCCAACATACTCGGTGCAACCAGACTATCTCAGGTACCGATACCCACGCCTAGTGTATCCAGTGCCTTGGGCCCGACCATAGCCCAGCCGCTTGTAGTCTGTGTCTTCGTATGAAGAAACGGACCCAAGCGTCTCGAGAGGCCCAACGAGAAAAACTTTTTGGGACTTGGTTCAGTTCTTTGACGTCGGCATCGACATCGGTACCGAGGGCGTCGAAATCGAAAGGAGCATCGACGTCGGGAGGAGAGGTAATGGCTGCTGAGAGATCAACTCACGCTGGGAGCAGCGAGGCGTCGAGTGGGTCTCCACCTGCCTCGAGGCCTCCTGTTATGCAGGCCCCCCCGGGACCGACCTTCATCAGAGCCGGCCCCTAGGAGACATGAGGATTCCGCATCCTCCTCATCGGTACAGAGAGGTCTCGATGACGGGCATCGAGCGAAGGCGAGGAAGCACCGTCATCGTTCTCCTTTGACACACGGTGCCGGGAGCTCCAGAGCGTCAAGAGAGTCAGCACCCGAGAAGCGTCGGCGCCGAGAGGATCGCTCCCCCTCAATACAGGAGGTGCCGATGTGTCGGTCTCCTAGCAGCCCGGTACCTGCTCCCGAGCCTCCACAGATTCTGACACCGCCTGTTCCACCGACCCCGCAGCCTTCTCCGATGGCAGCTCTCGACAAGCGCATCCGGGTCTTGTTTCCAGAACTTCTGGAGGGACTGCTACGTCAGTCAACTTCGGTGATGGGGGTGCTTACGCCTTCTGTACCATCTGCTGCAGCGGTGTCTGGTCCTTCTGTGGTGAGGACTGCGATGCTGTGTACGGCATCGGCGTCAGCTGCCACCCAAGTCGATTCCCCTTCGACGTCGGTGGAGGAAGCTTCGCCACAGTCCGAGCGGGCATCAGCCTCTCGACATCACCATTGAGGACATCGTTCCTCAGCGTCGAGGCAGGACCAGTGTCAAGTACCTTAGCAGAGGTCTTATCCGATACTGAGCAGGAATGGGACTCCCTCTGAACCTTCCCCTCCACCAGAGAGGAGGAGACTATCTCCACTGGAGAGTCTTTCCTTTTCCTCTTTTGTCCGCGAAATGGCTACGGTTATTCCCTTCCCTGTGGAGATTGAAGATGAGCCCAGGACTGAGATGCTCAAGGTCCTGGACTATTCTTCTCCACCTAAAGAGGCTGTGACAGTTCCTCTGCATAAGGTACTGAAGGAAGTCCTTATGCGAAACTGTTCAGCCCCTCTGTCTAGCCCTGTGGTCCTGAAGAAAGCTGAATCCCAGTATCGGACGGTGAACCTGCATTGATGAGGTCTCAGTTACCCCACAATTCTATGGTGGTGGATTCCACCCTCAAGAGAGCCAGGAGTACTAAATACTATGCTTCGGCGCCCCCAGGCAGAGAAGCTAGGAGTCTTGATTCTTTTGGAAGGAAGACATATCAGGCCGCTATGCTCGCTGCCAAGATCCAATCATACCAGCTCTTCACGAGCGTTCACTTGCGGGACTCGATAAGGCGACTGTCTAGCTTGGTTGATGCACTCCCTCCGGAGCAAGCCGAGCCTTTTCGCCAGGTGGTCAGGCAGCAGAAGGTGTGTCAAAAATTCCTGGCCAGGGGTACGTGTGACACTTTTGATCTAGCATCCAGGATCGCTGCTCAAGGTATAGTGATGCGTAGACTCTCATGGCTGCGTGTCTCTGACCTGGATCGTTCAGTCCAGCAGCGAATGGCGGATGTTCCTTGCCGGGGGGCAACCTTTTTGGTGAAAAAGTATAGGATCTTGTTGATCAGATCAAGAAGCATAATGATGCTATGGATTCTCTCTCCCACTGGGCATCTTCTGCTACTACTGCCTCCTTATCTAGGAGGTATTTTGGGGGGGAAGAGGAGTGCTCCCTATTCCTATCCTAGGCCTAGGTACACTCCTGCTTCTCGACAGCCTTCCCAGGCTCAGTCCCAGCGCGCTCGTTCTCGTCAACAACGTGTGTCTAAAGCCCATGCTGCTCCCCAGCAATAGCAGGGAACGGGCTTTTGACTGGCTCCAGTTAAGCATAGCCTCTGTAAAAGTGTCCGTACCGGACGACTTGCCGGTTGGGGAGAGGTTGATATTTTTTCACCAAAGGTGGCCTCTCATAACCTCCGACCGGTGGGTCCTTCAAATAGTCCGGTTATGATACACCCTCAATCTGGAATCCAAACCTCCAAATTGCCCAGTGGGAGCTCATTCTTACAGCTCCCAACACAAGCAAGTACTTGCAGTGGAACTCTCCTCCCTTCTGAAGGCCCAAGCGATCGAACCCGTTCCACCAGGGCAAGAAGGACTGGGATTCTATTCCAGGTACTTCCTTGTGCGGAAAAAGACAGGGGGGATGCGTCCCATCCTAGACTTGAGGGCCCTGAACAAATTTCTTCTCCGAGAAAAGTTTAGGATGGTTTCCCTGGGCACCCTTCTTCCCATGGTTCAAGAAAACGATTGGCTATGCTCTCTGGATTTAAAGGATGCTTACACACATATTTTGATACTCCCAGCTCACAGGAAGTATCTTCGATTTCGGCTGGGAACTCAGCACTTTCAGTACTGTGTACTGCCCTTTGGTCTGGCGTCTGCGCCCAGAGTGTTCACAAAGTGCCTAGCGGTAGTTGCAGCGTCGCTATGTAGACTGGGAGTGCATGTGTTCCCTTATCTCGACGATTGGCTGGTGAAGAGCACCTCGAAGGCAGGTACTCTACAGTCCATGCAAATGACTATTCAGGTGCTAGAACTACTGGGGTCCTTGATCAATTACTCCACAGTTCATGTGACTCCCATGGCACGCCTACACATGAGATCAGCTCAATGGACCCTAGCTTCCCAGTGGTATCAAGCTGCAGGGAATCTAGAGGATGTCATCCAACTGTCCACTGACTTTCGGAATTCTCTGCAGTGGTGGACGATTCGATCCAATTTGACCTTGGGACATCCATTACAGATCCCTCAGCCACAAAAAGTGCTGACGACGGATGCATCCCTCCCGGGGTGGGGAGCTCATGTAGATGGGCTTCACACTCAAAGAGCCTGGTCCTTTCAGGAAAAAGGTCTTCAGATCAATCTTCTGGAATTGCGAGCAATCTGGAATGCTGTACAGGCTTTCAGAGACCGGCTGTCCAATCAAATCATATCGATTCAGACAGACAATCAGGTTGCCATGTATTACACCAACAAGCAGGGGGGCACCGGATCTCGTCCTCTGTGTCAGGAAGCTGTCCAGATGTGGCTTTGGGCGCACCATCACGGCATGTTTCTTCAAGCCACTTATCTGGCAGGCGTAAACAACAGTCTGGCCAACAGCCTGAGAAGGATAATGCAACCTCACGAGTGTTCACTGGACATGGGTGTCGCACGTAAGATCCGAGCATGCGGCACCCCCTTGGTGGATCTTTTTGCCACTCAGATCAATCACAAGATCCCTCAGTTCTGTTCCAGGCTTCAGGCCAACGACAGACTAGCATCAGATGCTTTTCTCCTGCATTGGGGAACAGGCATCCTATATGCGTATCCTCCCATACTCTAGTAGGGATGACTTTGCTGAAACTCAAGCAAGACTGCAGAACCATGATTCTGATTGCTCCCTTCTGGTCGCGTCAGATTTGGTTCCATCTTCTTCTGGAGTTGTCCTCCGAGGAACCGTGATTGGAGTGTTTTCCAACCCTCATCACCCAGAACAAGGGGTTGCTTCTGCATCCCAACCTCCAGTCTCTGGCTCTCACGGCCTGGATGTTGAGAGCTTAGAATTCGCCTCCTTGGGTCTTTCAGAGGGTGTCTCCCGAGTCTTGCTTGCTTACAGGAAAGATTCCACAAAGAGGTATTACTCTTTCAAATGGAGGAGGTTTGCCGTCTGGTGTGACAGCAAGGCCCTAGATCCTGTTTCTTGTCCTACACAGACCCTACTTGAATACCTTCTACACTTATCAGAGTCTGGTCTCAAGACCAACTCCGTAAGAGTTCACCTTAGTGCGATTAGTGCTTATCATCGCCATGTAGAGGGTAAGCCTGTCTCTGGACAGCCTTTAGTTGTTTGCTTCATGAGAGATTTGCTTTTGTCAAAGCCCCCGGTCAAACCTCCTCCAGTGTCATGGGATCTCAACGTTGTTCTCACCCAGCTGATGAAAGCTCCTTTTGAGCCACTGAATTCCTGCCATCTGAAGTACTTGACCTGGAAGGTCGTTTTCTTGGTGGCAGTTACTTCAGCTCGTAGGGTCAGTGAGCTTCAGGCCTTGGTAGCGCATGCACCTTATACCAAGTTCCATCACAACAGAGTAGTCCTCCGCATGCACCCTAAGTTCCTGCCGAAGGTGGTGTCGGAGTTCCATCTGAACCAGTCAATTGTCTTGCCAACATTTTTTCCCCATCCTCATACCCACCCTGGTGAAAGCAGTTTGCATAGCTTGGACTGCAAGAGAGCATTGGCCTTCTACGTGGAGCGGACGAAGACCTTCAGACAGTCTCCCCAGTTGTTTGTTTCTTTCGATCCCAACAGGAGGGGAGTCGCCATCGGAAAACGCACGGTCTCCAATTGGCTTGCAGATTGCATTTCCTTCACTTATGCCCAAGCCGGGCTGACTCTAGAGGGCCATTTCACGGCTCATAATGTTACAGCCATGGCTGTGTCAGTGGCTCACTTAAAGTCAGCCTCCATTGAAGAGATTTGCAAGGCTGCAACGTGGTCATCAGTCCACGCATTCACATCTCACTACTGCCTTCAGCAGGATACCCAACACGACAGTCGTTTTGGGCAGTCAGAGCTGCAGAATCTGTTCAGGGTTTAGAATCCAACTCCATCCCTCTAGACCACTGGTTTGCAAACTCATTAGTCAACAGAGCCAAATATCAACAGTACAATGATTGAAATTTCTTTTGAGAGCCAAATTTTTTAAACTTAAACTATATAGGTAGGTACATTGTTATTAACTTAATTAGGGTACTCCTAAGCTGGCCTTTGCTAAAAACTCAGTCCTGGCCAGCATTGTGCAGTAGGACTGAACTCATTTGTCTTGGCTATTTCAAAGTGCAAGGAACTTGTGCAAACACTATCTACCATTCACTACTTTTAATAGAATTACAGCATTAAAACCAACCATTCAAGGAAACTGTATAACTCCACCCCCACCCCATGCAGCATGAGTTTGAGGTACACTGCTACCCAGCCCCACCCCCACCTGCCCACCACCCTCAGCTCCCCAACAGCCCTCCTCTCTCCAAGGGTTTAAACCTTACCTTTTTTTTAAAGTCACAGCGACCGACGGCTCACTTCCAGGCTCCAGCTTTTCTTTTCCCGCTCAGTGACTCCCGCCCGCCCTCGCGGAAACAGGAAATACCTCATCAGGAAGGCGGGGAATTGAGTGGGAAGTGAAAGGCTGGAGGAGGTGAGCCGTCGGCCCATTGCTGCAACTTAAAATAAAGACATTTAAACGCTGGGTGGCCACCGGCAGGAACGGAAAAAGGACGGAGGGCTGTCGGGGAGCTGAGGGCGGGCGCCTATGGACTGACTGTGAGCACCGGACAGTGGAGGGGAGTGGACTCGCGGGAAGAGCCACACTCAAGGGGCCAAAGAGCCGCATGTGGCTCGCGAGCCGCGGTTTGCCGACCACTGCCTTAGACCCATTTTTGTTGTGTTCCAGACTGCACTCTCAGTTAGTTATTTATGGTTTCAGGTCAATCTATGTTATGTCCTTGCCGTTGCGAAGCCCAATTGACCAATGTTCATTGTTTTGAGTGAGCCTGGTTGCTTGGGATACCCCACATGTGAGAACAAGCAGCCTGCTTGTCCTCGGAGAAAGCGAAGATACTTACCTGTAGCAGGTATTCTCCGAGGACAGCAGGCTGATTGTTCTCACAAACCTGCCCACCTCCCCTTTGGAGTTGTTGTTAGTTTATTTGTTTGCTTTTTGATTTAACTGAGGGGACATGCTCGCGCGATGAGCGGGAAGTCATCCGCGCATGCGCAGTGCACACTGCTTGCGCGCCAGAAGACTGGCAAAACTTTTATTTTTGCTGGGAAAAATTTGCCATTTCCTGGGCCAACGCAGATGTCGACCCACATGTGAGAACAATCAGCCTGCTGTCCTCGGAGAATACCTGCTACAGGTAAGTATCATCACTTTACCAACTAGTTATGCAAACAGGCCTGGTGCAAAAATAATAAAATAAAATGTGCACTAGAATGGGAGAGCACAGTGGATGCATGTGTGTATGAGTCTAGTAGCAGCAGCTAGAATTGCATTTGCACACATCTGTGCATGTTCTGGAATGATTTTTTTTCTGCAGTATTAATGTATGCACAGAATAGCATTTAAACAGATGCATAGATGCGTGCACATGCAGCTTGCTGCTCTGGGTGGCTATGTAAGTCTATTTGTGCACTTTTTTCTTTTTTTTTTCCAGCACACCTCATCCTTAGTTTTGTCTTCTGTTTTACCCGTGCTCTTTATGGAACCCAGAAAAAGTAATAGGTATTCTGCCCCCATGTTCATGGAGGCAAGGTATATTGTTATGTATATTTACAGTAATATGAGTATTATATATAGTCAATTGCATTGTCTGTGTAATAGATAACAGTCTATTAGGACTGCTTCTCCTATAGTTTGCAGTGTCCTGTGATTGGAGGAGTAGCCTAGTGGTTAGTGCAGTGGACTTTGATCCTGGGGAACTGAGTTCAATTCCCACTGCAGCTCCTTGTGACTCTGGGCAAGTCACTTAACCCTCCATTGCCCCTGGTACAAAATAAGTACCTGAATATATGTAAACCGCTTTGAATGTGTAATTGTATCAGTTTATTATTGAAATATGTAGCATGATATTTTGCTGGATCATATATAGCAATACAAACATACAGTTTTAAAAATACAGTTTTAAACTACAGCAGAGAAAATAGTTTCATTTCAAGCCCCTCTCTCCCCCTCCCTTTTTTCCTGGGGACTTTTGATAGCAGGGATAGTCAATTACAAACACTTAACAAAGACAAAAGAGAGATATATAGCTTCCTCTGCCCTCCCACCTAACAAAAGCTTGACTAAGGTGGGTACCTGAATGCTCCATCCAGACATCTCCGAAAACCAAAGACCCAAGAGACAGAAAGTCTGGAGACCCCATTGAAAACAACGAACTCAGAGGAAAAGTATAAACAAAACATTTGCCTTTCATCAGAGGTATACCTGCCCCCTCCCATCATCTATCAGACAAATGGACGCCAGGACATCTGCAGAAAGGAGAGACTTATAATGTGACCATGTGAACAGACTACAATAACCATAATGCCTTGCAAAATATCCAGGACATGCACATACCATGCTTCTCTGCTAACATTATAAAAGGCCTGGAAACAGCCCAGCTCGGCTCGCTCTCTTGGGACCTCTTCCTCTTGGGACTTGCTGCTCTCTTTGGGATCTGCTGGGAAGACATCCCTGACCATGCGGCTCATCACAGCATGTTTGTAACAAGGACTGTAAGTTAACCTATAACCTTAAGATTTGGACCTGTTACTTTGTTCTATTTTATGCACAAATTCTCTGTTCTAAGATCCTTTTAAAAGCTATCTCTCGTTTGTAACCTTATTTATATGATAGCATTAATCATATTGTAGCTTAATAAACCTTTTTGAAGCTAAAAATATAGTCTCTTTGAGGCTCATTTTCAAAGCACTTAGCCTCCCAAAGTGCTTTGAAAATATGCCTCTAAGTGTCCTGGGTGCATAACTTTAAATCTGGAAACACAGGACACAGCATTTCAACAGAGATAATATTTAATTCATTGCAATTGTAATTATTGTTGCTTTAATCAGCAACTGGTGGAGAAATTTTAGCGAGTGCTCTTAAAATATTCCCCTGCTCTTTGTTCTTAAATATCATATTAGGACTGTGACAATTTTGTAACATTTTTAATGGATATTAAGAACATTTAAATTATTTCTTGTAACAAACGTAGTTGCAAAAACCTCAGAAAGGCGGTATATCAAGTCCCATTTCCCTTCCCCCTTCCCTTGTGAGCTTTTTCTATTGTCTGTTAGCTCTGCGCCATGTCCAGCCCTCCCTCTCTGCCCCTGTTGGCTGTGTGAGAGAGTCTAGTCTTGCTAACAAGCTTTGTGATGAGCAGCTGTTCTAGGTCTGATTCCTCCTTAATCTACTGTAATTCCATCAAGATTTTTTACCATCTCCATAAGTTACTCCCCTTTATTCTCCTTTGTATGTTGCAGCTTTTCCTCTCAGCTGGGCTGAGGTTCTGGCCATCTCCTTGCCTCTGGGGTGGCTAGATACAGATTCTATGTGCAGAAGACAACAATTCTCTTCTAAGCAACTGAAAGTTGGGTTTTCTTTGTTTATTATGAGTGCTACAATAAAGAAGATTTGCTTATGAAATACTGGTAAAACTTCTACTTGGGGATGGTTTAAGCTGGTTGTTTAGCTAGAACAGTACAGTAGATCTATGTATTCATAGTAAAGAGAAGAAATGGGCATGAAATCCTCAGTAACCACTGACTGCAGAAGAATGAGCTAACCTATTCCACCTCCTCAGACCTTGCGTTAAAGTCCTGGCATTGAGCTCAGCCTTTAGGTCTTCTGCACACCTCTCTGCATTTGTGCTGAATAGCAAATAGCCTCTTTAGCAAGGCTTTGTGCATGGTTAGCTCATGTCACAACTCATTTTACATTGTGTGCCCATAAAATTGTGCACTAAAGCAGAGCTAACCAGTGCCAAGCAGCAGTAGAGGAGCTCTATCATTGACAAAGTACCTAACTGAACCAGTAGTCGGCACCACAATGCCTTCTCCCTTGCTCCATTTTGATAGGCTCATGTGTATCTCTTTCTCTTCTCTTATTTTGTCTTGAAATTTGGGAGAGAGCGGTTGGGCTTTCAGCATCTCTCTAGCTATTCTTTGGCATGTGATTCCTCTCTATGCCTGCACTGTCTGCTCACTGAGGGACTGATGCAGTAAGCTTGTGTTAAAGCCATGCACTGACAACTTCGCACAAGGCTTCCTAATTCAAGCCTAACAGAGAGTGTTAGCTCCTCAATTTGGTCAGTAAATAGCATTCAAATTAGTGCTATGTTATAAAAGTGTGCGCTGTAAAAAAAAACCCAGCACAGCTGTATGCTGCACTGATGAGTAAATGTCTCACTTCCTGTCACTGACAGGAAGGGGGACATTCAAAAAACTCCTGCTGCCTCCCTTCTGGTCCTCCCCTCCCCCCCAAAAATTCCTGTTGGTCTAGTGGACTCCCAGACCCCCCCCCCCCCCTCTGTATCTTTAAGTGAGAAGTGATGCCCGCTTCTCCTGCTTCACATTGCCATCTTTCAACATGGTGGTGCCTGATCCCACAGTGCAGGGTCAGTCTGCCAAATAAGGCAACTTTTGCCTTCTTTTTCAGACTCTGAGTAGAGTCTACCAAGCAAGGCAAACATACCCTTATTTGGCAGATTGACCCCTGCGGTGCATCCCAGCACAGGGTCAGGTGCCAACATTTTTAAAGATGGTGGTGTGAAGGCAGGAATGAGTGGGCATTGCTCCTACCTTTTGACTTAAATGTATGTGGTGTGGTGGGGGGGGGGGGGGTCTTGGGATCCTAGGGAGGGGTTGGTGTCCCCTAGACTCCCAGAAATGTGGAGGAGGTTGGCAGAGGGGGTTTTCAGTGATCTGGCGTGAAGTACCACACTTCACCTCATTCACTAAAGCTAAGTTGCAGATTTTATTTATTTATTTATTTATTTATTGCATTTGTATCCCACCTTATCCCACCTCTTTGCAGGCTCAAAGTGGCTTGCAATACATCATGAGTAGTGAAGAAATGTTAATAGATAAACATTTGGTATTGCAGGATCTTGGTCAGTATGATGATAGTAAAACAAACATAATGAACGAAATCATAGTGTACAGCAGATATTATGAAACAAGTTCTGAATATAGATATGCAAGTTGTGCGTATTCACAGTTGTTGATCTTTGTGGTACGCTTTATTAAAGAGATGTGTCTTCAATAGTATGCGGAAGTTCGTTCTTTCGAATGTCGATTTCAAACTGCGTGGTAGTGCGTTCCATAACTGTGTGCTCAGGTAGGTAAAGTTTGACGCATGCATTATTTTGTATTTCATTCCTTTGCAGCTAGGCAAGTGCAGATCAAGGAATGTGCGGGATGATCTTTTGGCATTCCTAGGTGGTAGGTCTATCAGGTCTGACATGTAAGCTGGTGCATCTCCATGGATAATTTTATGAACTAGTGAGCATATTTTAAACGTGATGCGTTCCTTGAGTGGGAGCCAGTGTAGTTCAACACATGTTGAATTTTGGTGTTAATGTCCCAGTGTTGTGCTCAGGGGTAGGTAACTGTAACAGTGATTGAATGTTAGATCTATTTGGAACTGGGTGGATAAAACAAATGTGCCTACACTTACAGTTTTTGCCATTTTTTCAGCAACTGATTTGAATTTCAGTGAGAAATTTTACATACTTAGTCATCATTCTTATGTCTTACTATTAAACAAAATTTAATTATCTTAAGCTATGTTGATGTTTTAGCATTACTACCTAGTGATTTTTGTGCATTAGAAATGTTCAAGCTAAAACACAGTAAAATACCATCAGTTAAACAATACAATTAAAAGTGTGTTGGAATTTCACAGTCACTGTGAATGCTCAAAAATGTCCATCCCCAGCTTTAACACAGACCTTCAGTAGCTTTGGGAAGATCTTAACAGCCTTGTCGATCGATCGGTCCCTGTGGCAGGAGTTCCTTGAGTTCGGCGATTGTTTGTGGCTTTTGGTGGAGCTTGTGATAAGCCTTGATGGGACAGACCTGGGAGCCCCTCAACATGGAAAGAGGGGTGTCACCCAGAGAGGGGCTTGAGGATCCTTCAAATTGGAAGGAAGGGTATCCCCAAAATCAACCCTGAGAGTGAAACACTGATAAGAATAGAACAATTCCCAGATGTGAGATGGAAGTAATAAAAGTGTAAGCGGAAATATTGGCCAAATTATTCAGTTAAATAAAACACCTTCAAAGCTTCTATAATGCTATATTGGCTTTGTACTAGCAGGGAGAAATAAAAATGAAAGATCAGGTATTGATGAGACCACAAAGAAAATCCAGCCATACAAATCACTGTAGTAAGAAGATATTTTCTTACCTGGCACCAAGCAGTAAACTGTATTCCTGAGCAATCCAATACTGTCCAATTAAAAGTCTCCAGATTCCCATCCACCAACACAAGTAGAGAATTAAATAATCAGTTCTCATAGCATTATAAGAAAGTGTTTATTGTATCAGTGCTGAGAGACAGTGACTCCGCAATCAGATTCCCTGTCTGAATTACAAAGCATTGTGTTGCACCTTTTATAGCATTACAATATTGTGATTTCCATAAGTACAACCCAGGATAATACATAAATGGCTTTTTAGTGCATACAAGTAATACTGATTAGTAATATAACACTTGCTAATTTTGTTAACTGCCCCTCACTAATGAGTGATGCCCTTTAGCACTACCTATTTTGACAGAAGATGCATAAAATGATACGGGCCACACATGCATAGTTAGCAAAAGTCAGTCAAGAGGTAGCTTGAAGAGGTAAGTGTCTGACCTCTCACATCTTCACACACTTTTGAGGAAAATAAATTCTGCCCAAAACCAGTTTGTACCTGTATGATAGGGCTATATACTATGTGTCAGGTATTTTACATAGGAAACATCCCCGTTATTTGCATGACTTCTACATGACTATTTCATTTTCATTACTGTGCAGATCCCCTCCTCTATGCCTGAGAGAGCCTTCAGCATGCAGGGCCAGTCTTAGCAATTGCAAGTCCCTGTACAGACCAGTTCGGTGGCCCCCTCCCCGGTCCCACCTAGCCCTGCCCCTTATTGACAAGATATGTTTTAAACTTTCTTTTTTTCAAATAAAGACAAATCAAGCAAAACTTGTACAGAAAAACGAATTCAAATATGCACAATGCTATCATAGGAAACCTTTGGGTTTAAAAAGCAAAACCACAAAACCACGTGCATGTAAGGACTGGATAAATTAATTAATTTATTTATTTATTGCATTTGTACCCCACATTTTCCCACCTATTTGCAGGCTCAATGTGGCTTACATAGTAGCGTCAAAGGTGTTTGCCCAGTCCCCTTAATATGTATTACTTGCTAGCAATAATGAAACAATGATTGAATATGACATAGCAAGCAAGTCTGAACCAACAGATTTATTTTCCACTGAACATAATTAACTTTGTATGAACTTGGCTGCTAATAGTTCTGCACAAAGGAAACCCTTCCCTCATTAATCAATACCTTCTCTGTGAAATAGTAATAATAATAAAAAAAAAAAATCAAGTGCATTTTTATAATATATACCACTGCATTCCACAAAGCAAAAGGAGCAAGTTCCCACATGCCATCGTTTTTTCCTTTGATGTAGGCACCGGAAAAAAAAAAAGATTTTAAATGCTCCCAGGTTTCAATCTATCGTGTTTAATGTGGGATAAAATGCCATAAATAAGTAAATAAATAGATAGATAGAAACTCTGAATGTTGAGCAACCTAATTCTCATAACATTATGTCTGTTTAGTGGCCCTTTACCAGGAGAAAAAAAATTTCTGCATGAATATAATAGTACTGGGGTATCCCTTTAACCAGCCCCTCCAAATGAGACAGATATTACCTTGATTTTTTTTTTACAGTATCCTCCCCTCCCTTCCCTGTCCCTTTAACGAGCCCCTCAAAATGACACAGATATTACCTTGATTTTTTTTACAGTGTCCTCCCCTCCCTTCCCTGTCCCTTTAACCAGCCCCTCAAAATGACATAGATATTACCTTGATTTTTTTTTTTTTTTGCAGTATCCTCCCACCCCACCCATCTACCTATTCCAGACCGCCTTCCCACTCCCCCGAGCCGCAGGGTGCCCTCCCTGAAGCCACCCTGATGGTCTAGTGGAGTCTTTGGGACAGAAAAGATCCGTAGTCTTTCCTGCCCGCTGCCGGCACTGACCCTTTTGTTGCCACATCTTCTTTAAAATGGCTGCCGAGGCTTCCAATGGTGGCCTCGCAAGACTTCAGCATATGGGCAATTTGGGTGACGTTTACAGATACCCATGTAAATTGTAGAATATTTTCATTTATGTGTGCATGTGCTAACACCTGGGTGCAGGGATTTACAACAATTATAGGGCTGGTGTAAGTGATCACGCCTCAATGTGTGTTCATTTTTGGCCATTTGTTCTAGAATTCTATAGGTGCCTACTTTTCTTTACAGAATAGACAAAATTGTGCCATAACCAGTGACTTATAGACTTACCTTCCAAATGTCTTTCCATCGCTGGGAAAGATCCTCTTCTTCTCCTGTGCTCCTTGTCATAGTTCAATCAGCTCAGCCCCAAATCTTTATGAGGCCAATGTAATCATATCAGAGGAACTGAGCCATGCTCAGGCTTGTCTGGGATCCCTCTGCTATCTCATACATGACTACCAAACTCATGTTATTTATGTTTTACATTCTTGTCCCTACCTACAGGTCTAATGGCTTTCTATTTGCTGTTCCTTGCCTCTCTTTGGATTCCTATCAAATAAAAAAAAAATATCTGTATTTGTGCTGACATGGGGAGGTGAGGAAGTGTTTTCTAACTCCAAGGGTAACTGAATGGGGATCTGTTGAGCTGCTGCTGTTAAAATTCTCTAAAAGCTTGGATACACTACTCTCCTAGTTCCACAGCCATGCAGCCTTTTCAGATAGTACTTTAAATTCAGCTTATGCCCTTGTCCCAAGAGTATATTGCACTGAAGGTACTCTTCTTTAGCTGTTAGGGGAATATCTCTGCCTCTATGAAAATACACTCCTCCAAGAATGTGACTGATGGGTTGTGCACGCCTTCCAGCAGGTGGAGACTGAAAACTTTGACTCTAGAGAGAGCCAATAAGAGCCCTGACTAACTGGAACTAGACTCTGTATTCTCAGTCTCCAGCAGATGGAAGGTGATGAGCCCTTCAATCTTTCTTCTTTTTTTTTCCTGCTGTTTTTTAAATTAAACATATAAATGTTATTTTGTTCGGGGTAGGGAGTAACTTTATTCTGTGTCTCTTGCAGTGTTTGGAGGCTGAGGCCTGCAGGGGTCTCCTTAAGCCTTGGGGGGGGGGGGGGGGGGGATGTCAAACTCAGGTGGCCAGGTCCCTCCCTCTACTCCTCCTGTGGTCTCCCTGCATGTCTCTGCACTGCTGTGGATTGGTAGCTGTCAGCAATCATTGTCTAGGTATGGTCCTGGGTCCAGTTCACAGAGGCAGTGGGTTCCCACGGAGTACACAATCCACACGGGTTTGGATATATATAGAAAGTATATTGTATGTACGTATATAGGCTCAGGGAAATAGTACAATCCTGTATCTGTGTGTGTGTTTAAATGGGAATCAATGAGAGAAAGGTAAGAATGGGGTGGGGGGGTGCAGAGAAAGAGGGAAGATTTGAGGTAGGGCTGAAGGTGTTTGTGTATGTGGAGAAAGAAAGAACTTAAGAAAGCAAAGTCATCTGCCCTGAGAGAGAAAGCGTTTGAGTAGGGCTGCAGGAGAAAGGGGGGGGGGCAGTGCCAGGGGCTCTGGTGTGTGCAGAGAGAAAGAAAGAGAGAGAAGTGAGAGCAGAGCCCTGTGCTCTGCTTTATATATATCAAATAACTTCTTTTCTTCCCAGCCTTGATATAAGGAAGGTGACCATTTTCCCAGGTTTTACCTTTGAAGTCCCTAGTTATGGAGCCTCTCTGTCTGGCTTCCTTTGTTCTTAGAGAGCCCTGCTCCCAGGTAGGACAAAAGGTATGTTAATTAGGGGTAATCAAGAAAACACAGGGCTAGCAGGCAGCTGGACACCATTTGGTCCATTTGCCATCCTTAGTGATTCCTGAGGGAGGGGGGAGTTCTCAGAAGTCAGAAGCTGGTTTCATCAATCCTGACATGCAGCAATCCTGACAGTAGGCTGTCAACCTCTTCAAGGGAAGAGCGTTTTGAGGCTTTGGGAGAGAGAACTGCTGAAAGGGGGGGGGGGAGTAAATTGTGTCTTTATGCTTGGGCAGACTAGATGGACCATTCAGATCTTTATCTGCCGTCACTTACTATGTTAAACCTATGAGCTGAGACTTCTCAAAACTCTCAGGGGCCAATGCACAAAGATCGCCATTAAATACTACAGCCGCGGATGAACTTACTGACTCAGAAACAGCGACCGATGCACAAAGAGGATGGCATGCAAATGAGATGCATGAAAATATAACTGAAACCTTTGTGCATCTGTTCCTGGAAGCGCCTAGCACATGCTCAGAACAGTTGTTTCCAGGACATGGAGGGGGGTGTTAAGGAGGAGAGAGTTCCTGCACTCACAAAATATGAGCGCTACCAGACGAACGCAGCGCTGAACACCTGACACAAAGAGACAGTCTCAAGTGGAGTCCCAAGAGTAGATATGAATGCGTGGTATCAGTGAGGAACTGAGAGGAAAATCCCCCCCTCCTAAGTTCCCCTAGACTGCCCCCGAAACACGATCTCCGTCGTCCGTGTGCCGTCCAGCTAACTGAGAAGCAGATAATAGCTCCTTCGCTGAAAAAGGAGCAGCTGAAGGCAAGATGGCAGCCTTCCGCACGAAAACTAAAAAATCCGAAGGAGAAACGGAGAGAAGTGAGGCAGACGCGACGGACCGGCAAAAAAGAAAACAGCTGACGCGAACCGCAGGAAAGAAACCGAATAAAACATCTAACCTCGCCATGCAGGAGCCACGAGTAATCATACCCCGGTGCTGAGAAGGAACACGTTGCCTGCCCGTCCTCACTGAGCTCCAGGGTTGCCAGGTGGAAAATTTTTTTCCAGCCCAAAAGCAGCCCAAAACCCGCCCAAACTCAAACCCCGCCCCTGACACCCCCGCCCCCGCGTCATCACCCCCGCCCCCGCCGTCATCAACCCCACCCCCGCCGTCACCGGCCCCGCCTCCCCCGTCATCGGCCCCGCCTCCCACGTCATCGGCCCCGCCTCCCCCATCATCGGCCCCGCCTCCTACGTCATCGGCCCGCCCAAAACGTCACTAACCCCGCCCAAAAACGTCACTAACCCCGCCCCCCCGCGGCCGAAAAAGCCGGCCAAAAAACCGCCCTGAAGCCCAAAAACAGCCCAAAAAACTGCAACCCGCCGCGGGCAAAAATTTCCCGCGGCGGGTCGCGGAAAACCGCCCAATTGGGCGGTAAAACCGCCCACCTGGCAACACTGCTGAGCTCTCTGTGCGGTTGTGCCCCAGAAACAACGCTTCGCGCCTTTTTTTTTTTTTAACAGCATGGCGCTGCCAAAACGCGAGGAAAACTGAGAATCAAACCTCCAAGTAAGAAATATCGCTTGTTAAGGCCATGGGGACCATAAAAATTAAGTCTGTCCTTCATTTTTTTTTTAAACAAAGAACTGGCCATGAAGCAGAATGAAACTGCCTGCTCAAAAGCAGTCTGGGGAAAGGAAAGGCTTCACAATATAACTTCTCTTCTTCTTTTTTTTTATTTTTTATGTAACAACTAAAAGTGGCTGCCTCTCCCAAAGGCAATACACCTTTCTAACCAAAGGGTAGCCCTTCCCAGCTAAGTATGGGAGATGGGGAGGAAGGGGGGGAGGGACTCGGGGCACCCGAGTGTAACTCCCCAGAGGCTATAAAAGAAAGAACAGAAAAGAAATCCCTATCTGCCAAGCCTCTAACACAGATTTCCTAGGCACAGAAGAAGAAGTAGCAGTAGCAGCATTATTGTTCTTATTATTAACCTCTAAAAGAAAAAGAGAGAGAGACTAATGGGCTCACCTCCTGCCTGCTGGAGACTGAGAAAATACTGAGGCTAGGGTCACATGATCAGGGCTCTTATTGGCTCTCTAGAGTCACAGTTTTTTCTCTCCACCTGCTGGAAGGCGAGCACAACCCATCAGTTCAATCCTGGTCCGGTCCGGAGGGACACTAAGGAAATATGAATTATGCTAGCAGGTTTTACAGACAACAGCCAGATGAATCTATTGGATCATGAAGCTTACCTAGATTGTCATTCAAATATAAATTTGAGAACATTACAGGGACTACTGGATTCCTTCCCCGAGAAGGTAAAGGTCAGCACCAGAAAGAGCGGAGGGCTCCCTGCACCAGGCCAGGAGGTGATCGGGAGGCAGACGCTGAAGGGAGAAGGGGTCAGCACCGGAGTTGCCAGCAAGCATTAGGAGGACTCCTTTTCGACAACTCCTGACCTTCCATAAAATCTAGCACGATAAAGGTAGGTGCTCCTTTCTGTGCATCACATGGAATGCTCATTCTAATACAAATGAGCTTGTAATACATTTGCATAGAATTCTCAGTAGCTGCTACGGCACACGGTTAAAGCCACACAAAACCCCTTTGTGCATTAGATGTTACATAACATTTGTTCCTTGTCATCAACAGCAGATGAATCCATTAACTGATGGGTTATATCCGCCTACCAGCAGGTGGAGATAGAGAAGACTGAAAAACCACAGTGACCTTGGACAGCTAGCCCCTTCTCCCTTCAGTATATCTCTTATCTCCCAGCAGGTGTGGACGTCGCTTGATCAGCTCCTGGATTTCTGCCTGGGGTGGCTCCTGTGCTTTGCCAGTAGAGTGGGGGTGTTGTGGCTGGTGGTGCCCACTTTGAAGGCATACTCGGTTTTGTTCCCTGTCCCTGCCTTACCCCATCCCCCCTCCTCCTGGAGTCCCTCTGTTGCTGCCTGCCTCCAACTTTCCTCACAGTATAAAAAAAAAAGTGCACGCTTTATCAGCGTTGCTGTTCCGACACTTTCTCCAGAGATTCTGGTTCTGTGCAGCTTGACCGGAGCTCGTTGACTCGGCCTTCTGAGGTGAGAGTGATGCCCAACTCCTCCGGGGAGGTTCCCGTAGACAGCGTTCTGTGTGGGGTAAGTTTTGGTGCGAAGCCGCCATTTTATTTCTATATTTCATCCAGTCAGGCGATGGCTGCTGAAGGCGTTAAGCGCTGCTCCCGCTGTGGTAAACGCAGGTCAGCAGCGGGGCTTTGCAGTAAATGCTCCTTAGACGCTTGTGCTAGTACGGGCATGGCAAGCGGTGATTCTTCCCGCTCGATGGAGTTGGCAGTGGGCACCATTTTGGAAGCGCCTCATGACTCGACCCTCACGGTTTCGGAGTTTAGGGGGACACCTCGTTCTGAGGCTGCTAGAGGAGCTCCTTCCTCCACATCTCCTAATTCGGGGGCGGAGGGCCAGGGTGAGTTTGTCTCCTTTGAATTTGGCTGCTGATGCATAAGGCCTTTATGTTAAAAAGGACTCTGCCGGAGGCATCTGACACTGCATTGCGGACTGGATTCCCCCACAAGTTTTGATAGCCCGGTGTTGGCTGCGGAGTTCTGTCCTTCCCCCCGAGCGTTGGACTGATGCTAAATGTAGACGGGTAAATTCCCCGTCTGAGGGTGGCGCATCTCCCTTTTCCCCCCTCTGGTAGGCCCTCATGGACTGATGATCCAGAGGAGGGCCCTGGTTTGCCACAGGATTTGGATGATCCTAAAGCAGTTCAGATTTTCCACCGCGACGAGCTGCCAGCGCTCATTTCTGACGCCTTGCAGGCCCTTTCTATTGAAGATCTTGCCGAGGGCGATGCCTCCTCTGTTAATCTTAGGATGGCTAGTACTAAGAAGCCTTCTAGGGCTTCGCCTGTGCATGAGTCCATCCAAGAGCGTATATCTGCTCAATAGTTTGACTCTGATGGGCCTTTTAAGGTTGCCAGGGCTATGGGTCAGCTTTACCCTCTTGAGTGAGGATCACTTGGCCCCTTTTGGGATGCCTAAAGTGGATGCGTTGGTCACGGCCCTGACTTTAAAGACCACTCTCCCGGTGGAGGGAGGGGTCACTTTGAAAGATATGCAGGACCAGCGGCTAGAATCCGCGCTGAAGCGGGCCTTTTATATCTTGGGCCTTTCCTTAAGGGCGGCGATTTGCAGTTCCTATGCAGCCCGTGCCTGTCTTCCTGGTTACAGCAGGCAGGTGTTTTGCCCGAGGATGGTGCGGGTTCCCTCTCTGAGGTTGTCCCACATATGGAGTCTGCCCTGTCTTTTGGGGCTGATGCCCTTTATGATCTGCTCAGCGCTGTGGCTAAGCAGATGTCTGTGGCGGTTGCTGCCCGCCGCCTTCTTTGGCTGCAGCATTGGGCGGCTGACATGGCCTCTAGGCAGAGGCTGGTGAGGTTACCCTTTGGGGCCTTCTGGTATTTGGAGAGGAATTGGAGAAGATTGTTGAAGACCTAGTGGACTCCAAGTCCCAGCGGTTACCTGAGGATAGGTCGCGGCCTTCTTCCAAAAGCTCTGTTTTTCCCTCCTCTTCCAGGCCACGTTTCCGCGAAGCACACAGGTTTTGCCCAGGGCGCTCTGCTGGGTTTTCTTAACGTGCCCGTTTTCAGCAGAGGAACTCCTGTCGCTCGGACAAGCGTTCCGCAGTGGCCGGTCAACGGCCAGGAGTTCATGGGCCTCCTCCACATTGACGGAAGCGGTCCGCTCGTTGATTCCTGCAGTAAGGGATCATCTTTCCCTCTTCTTCAAGGAGTGGACCAAGATTTCTTCGGTTCAGTGGGTCCTGGACCTGATCAGAGAAGGCTACCGATTGGAATTCGGTGCCTGGTGAGAGACGCTTTTATGGAGTCCTGATGCGGCACTGCCATCAAACGGGCGGCGGTAGAGGAGACCTTGCAAGTCTTGCTGCATCTCGGAGTGGTTGTTCCGGTGCCTCCCGCCAAAAGCGGCTGCAGTCGCTACTCTATTTATTTTGTGACCCCTCGAAAAGGCAGGTCTTTCAGACCGGTCCTCGACTTACGAAGAGTCAACGAGGCCTTAAGAGTGTGAATCTTTTGCATAGAAACCCTGCACTCCGTCATTTTGGCGGTACAGCCAGGAGAGTTTCTCACGTCTCTGGACCTCAAGGAAGCGTATTTGCCAATGCCTATTTGGCCTCCGCATCAGCGGTTTCTCCAGTTTGCGGTTTTGGGCCAACATTTCCAGTTTCTGGCCTTGCCTTTCGGCCTAGCCACAGCTCCCCATGCCTTTTCCAAGGTGATGGTGGTGGTAGCTGCCTTTCTCAGGTGAGAGGGTGTCAGAGTTCATCCGTATCTCGACGACTGGCTTATCAGGGCAGATTTGGCAGACGAGAGTCGTCTCGCCATGACCAGAGTGATAACGGTTCTTCAGACTCTGGGCTGGGTGATCTATTTGCCCAAAAGTCACCTGACCCCTCTGTCTCTCGAGTATTTAGGGGTCCGGTTCAACACGCCCTCGGGGTTCGTCTTCCTCCCCGACCACAGGCGATGCAAGCTTCAGAATCAGGTCCATCTGCTCCTGCGGATGCCTCGCCTTCGAGCTTGGGACTTTGTTCAGCTCCTGGGGTCAATGATGGCCATCATGAAGGTGGTTCCCTGGGCGAGAGCTCACTTGAGGCCGCTGCAAATTGCTCTGCTCCAGCATGGTCTCCGATTTCCCAGGAATACCAATGCAGACTAACCTGGCTCCCTGCAAACCGGCACAGTATGGATTGGTGGCTCTCTGACTGGAGGCTGCGACTGGGAAGGCCGCTCGCGCTTCCTTCTTGGTGCCTGGTGTTAATGGATGCCAGCCTTTCGGGCTGGGGAGCTAATTTACAGGGAAGCTATGCTCAGGGTCAGTGGAAGCGGGGGTGGTCCATCAATCGCTGGGAACTGAGAGCGATATTCCAGCCTCTTCTAGCTCTCCACAAGACTCTGGAGGGGCTTCCTGTTCGAGTTCTGTCAGATAACTCGACAGCGGTGGCCTACATCAATCGCCAAGGCAGCACTCTGTGCAGGGCCCTGCCCGCGGAGGCTGCTCAGATTTTCCAATGGGCCGAGCTCCTTTTGCTTCTGCTGTCCGCAGCTCTCATAGCAGGTCTGAGCAACCTGCAAGCCGGTTTCCTCAGCAGGCATCAAATCGACCCGGCGGAATGGGAACTGGCAGAAGAAGTTTTTTTTCAGATTTGTGCCAAATGGGGGACTCCCGGATGGGAGCTAATGGTGTCAAGTGCAAACGCCAAAGTCCCTCGCTTTTTCAGCAGAAGGAGTGATCCTCGCTCGGCGGGGTTGGATGCACTGGCTCAACCCTGGCCCTCGGGCCTCCAGGATGTGTTCCCTCCTTGGCCCTTGATCGGGCAAGTCTACCTGCGGATTCGGCTACACCGAGGATTGGTGATTCTCATCACTCCGGATTGGCCAAGGCGTATGTGGTACGCGGATTTCCATTGGATGCTGGTGGAGGCTCCACTTTCTTTGTCTCTGGTGCCGAACCTGTTGGTTCAGAGTCCAGTCACTATGGAGGATCCCTTTCGATTTGGTCTTACGGCCTGGCTCTTGAGAGAGCGCAATTGAGAGTCAAGGGCTACTCTAACAAGGTCATCTCCACTCTCTTGCAGGTCCGCAAGCGGTCTACCTCCGCAGTTCATGCTCGGATCTGGCGCAAGTTTGAGGCGTGGTGTATTTCAAAAGCGGTCACACCCACGCTGGCTACAGTCTCGTCGGTCCTGGACTTTTTGCAGGACAGCTTACAAAAAGACCTGGCTTACAATTCCCTGCAGGTTCATGTGGCAGTGTTGGCATGCCTCCGAGGGAAAGTCTCTGACTTGTCCCCTGCTGCTCATTCGGACTTTGTCCGATTTCTCAGAGGGGCGCTTCGGCTCCGTCCTCCTGTGCGGTCGCTGTGTCTGGCCTGGAACCTGGGGCTGGTGTTGAAGGCTCTTCATTGTTCACCTTTCGAGACGCTTCTGTGAGCTTCTGAGAAGGATGTTACTTTCAAGACAGTCTTTTTGGTGGCCATGGCGTCGGCTAGATGCGTATCTGAGCTTCAGGCGCTTTCCTGTCGGGCTCCTTTTCTGCAGTTCTCGGAGTCTGGGGTAACGGTACGTACAGTGCCTTCCTTCCTGCGTAAGGTGGTTCCAGCGTTTCACCTGAACCAGGCCATTTTGCTACCTTCCTTTTCTAGGGAGGACTTCCGGACCCTTTGGGCAATTGTGTCTTTTGGATATCCGCAGGGCTCCTTTGCTGTATTTACAGACTCCTGATCACCTTTTTGTATTGTTGACAGGTCCTCAACGCGGGTGTTCGGCATCCTAGGCCTCTATAGCTCGTTGGCTCAGGGAAGTCATTTTTTCTGCATATCTGATTTCAGGTCGGTCTCCGCCTGAAGCGTTTAAAGCGCATTCCACAAGAGCGATTTTCTCCTCGTGGACTGAAACGGGTGTCTTTTCTCTTCAAGAGATCTGTTGTGCGGCTACTTGGGCTTCTCAGCTCTCGTTTGTACGACATTACAGACTAGATATTGCTGCGAGTCAGGACGTGCAATTTGGAGCGCAAGTGCTTGCTCGCAGAATTGCCCATTCCCACCCTACTTAGGGAGTGCTTTTGTACCTCCCATCAGTTAATGGATTCATCTGCTGTTGATGACAAGGAAGGGAAAATTAGGTTCTTACATTAGGTAATTTTCTTTCCTTTAGTCACAGCAGATGAATCCATGATCCCTCCCTGTCTGACTTTGTTTTTGTTGTTCAGATCCTTAATGCAGATATTGTATCTCATCGGGAGGAGTTGAAGATCAGTTCTCAGAGTTTCTACATGCTGTTCTATCGCAGGAGGTTGAGAACATCCCTCCTTTGTTTGGTTATTGCTCCGGTTCTGGGGCGTTTGTTCACTGTGAGGAAAGTTTACATTATATTACCTTTCTTTCTCACTCTGCTTTGGAAGTTTCATATACTGAAGGCAGAAGGGGCTAGCCGTCCAAGGTCACTGTGGTTTTTCAGTGTTCTCTATCTCCACCTGCTGGTAGGTGGATATAACCCATCAGTTAATGGATTCATCTGCTGTGACTAAAGGAAAGAAAATTACTAAGGTAAGTACCTAATTTTCCCATTTACAGCGACTACAACTGGTCTAAAGCAAACGTTGCAACCACGGTAAGCTTTGTACATCGGCCCCTGAGTGCACTTTCCAGGGTCCACTTCTTCTCGTTCATGCTCAATTTCACTAAAAATGAGCATGCACACAGGGGAGAGAGAAAACAGAGCAGGCAGCACAGCAGCAAATACTGCCACAGGGAAGCTTCTGCTGACAGGGCTTGGGGACCCCCACCAGCCAAAGCAGCAGACCTTGGGGGTCCTGAACCCAAATAGGGGGGCCCAAGCCCCCAAAGCCCCCTGTAGCTGTGCCACTGTCCTTAACCCCACTCTGGCCCTGTCTTTTGTAGTTACTGGTTTAGACTCCACCTCCGCACTTTGTATGGTACCCCCATACCTATTGCTGTATCGTTTTGGATTAGACTCTACCCCTCCCATCTCACTTCCTCCTTGGGTAGGGCTAAGGGTTTTAAGGTAGCTTGCAGTACCTGAGGGATCCTTCTTAAGGGTGAGAGGCAGTGTTCTGTATACCCCCTCACAAGGTCCCATAATGCAACTAAATGGGGATGTTAGAAATCTAAGACTTGCTCCAAATCTTTCTCCTACAACAGGGTAATTTGGCAGTTCTGCTCAGTGCACAATTAAACTGTGGAATTTGTTGCTGGTCAATGTGGTCAAGGCAGTTAGCATAGCTGTGTTTCAAAAAAAAGCCTGGCCAACCTACTGATTGAAAAAGTCCATAAATCATTAGCCATGCACACCTGAGAAAACCATTCTTATCTCTGGGCAACAAGGAAGGAACTACTCTCAAGGATCCCGCAGGGTCCTTATGACCTAGTTTGATTGCTATCAGAGATAGGATTCTGTGCAGTGAGATTGATCTACCCAATTCCAACTGATTAAAAGATGCTGTTTCTAATTCCTGCTGGATTCTCTGTACTGCTATTTGTAGAAGTACACCATCTTGAATGAACTATTTTTGGTCAAATAAGAGGGTATATAAAATGTAATTAAATAACTAAATCTATGAAAGTTCTAATGGATAACACCTGTATTTGCCCTACACTGCATTACAGATCAGAGGCATCAGAGAGACCATTTCACTCTGCAGACTTCACTTATCTAGGAACCAAATGGTGGAACTCCTTACCACCCAAAATAAGAAATATACAGAAATATACTACATTCCACAAAATCCTCAAATTGTTCCTATTCAAACAAACCCTCACAAAGAACAACCATATCTCAAACAATTAATTATTACCTGAATTGGTTATTACTCTGTTTACCATTAACTTTCTCTTTGCTTCATGTACAATTTCTTATTCATAATAGATTTTCAAATTGTTAAACATCCTTAGCTATCCCAGTATGTTTATGATACTGTATTGTAAAATTAGATTCTTACAACAAATTACTTTTTTATGCATTATTCTTGGTTATGTATCCAATACTGTTTATTTTAAGCCACATTGAAGTCAAACTTGCTTGGGATAATGTGGGATATAAATGTCATAAATAAATAAATAAATAAATAACAAGCTCACTCTGCATTGACAGTGTCCTGGAGTATTACTTGGGTGTGATATGATGTTTTTTGTACTTAATTAATAAATGCCTTTTCATTGTATAGAAAGAATCCATTAAAGTAACCTCTCCTTTGACATTTAGGGGCCCTTTTACTAAGCCGCGGTAGGGCTTCCGCAGCAATGGCATATGGAAAATTGGTCATACCACTGAGCTACTGCAGGAGCCCTGCATACCATTGTAAGCACTCAAAATAATTTTAATTTTTCAGTGTCGGGAGCTTAACCTGTGGTGCTGCTTGGTTACCACCAGGTTAGTATGGGAGCCCTTATTGCCTCCTAAATAGGAGGTGGTAAGGCCTCCCCAGGAAATGGCTGCACAGCAACTGCTTAACTCAGTACATGGCCATTTCCATTAAAAAAATCCTTTTACCGCTGTAGTAAAAGGGGGCCTCTTGATGCACACGCACCGATGCCACCTCAGGGGTCCTTTTACCGCAGCTTGGTAATAGGACCTCTTAGAATTTTGTCAATAACGTATTCTTTGAAATATTTTAACACTCCTTTACTTAGACCCTGCCCCTTCTCCCAAAGTACCAGAGTAAAATAACTTTGTACTTAGTAAACCATTGTTGCAGTTTTAAAGCCTGAGATCTTAGACATAGAAAAAGAAACAGTTCTTTGTATGTTCACACATTCACCCTTCCCAACCCTTGCTTTTGACATGTTTTGAATTTTGGTTTGAAATATTTATCATGACAGCATGCTGCAGGGAGAGCAGGGCTTTAATATAGCAAGTCTGAGCAGTACTTAACCCTTTTGAACCCAGGCCATAAATGCTGAAAAGAATACAGAAGATAGGAGGAATTTGGAAACAGTGCACTGTAAACTAGCTCCCCATAGTCTAATACAGAAATTCTCAACCTAGTCAGGACACACCTAGCCAGTCAGGTTTTCAAGATATCCACAATGAATATGCATGAGTTAAATTTGCATGCACTGAAAATATGACTGGCAAGGTATGTCCCAAGGATTGGGTTGAGAATCCACCATGGTCTAATAATACACTGAAAATTTGATGAATGACTGATTTGGCAATACATAGGATCTCTTTACTTCCTATTGAGACAAGCTGTAAGCCAAGAATGATATTAATAGAAAAAAGCAGAAACTCTGCCAGCTCATGAACATGTTACTTATAAAGCATAATATAACATGATTTATATAAAATTAATTGCCAAAGGACTTCTGCAGTTGACAACAAGTGCTAATCACATAAGTCCTTTTGCTTTAACTTTCCTAACTGCAGAACACTGAACTCTTTATTGTATAAGTTACAATACAGCCAAAGTTATCTGTCCAGAGTAGGGCAGGGTTAGTGGCAGAGTTTAAAGCTGTACACAGAGCAGCAAAAATCAGTTTCTATTTGTATAACTGGTACAGGGAAATAGCAGGTACAGCCCTATATGGTTATCTGTATGACATTTGTGTATATTCAGCAGCAGCTTATCTGTATAAAATTATCAGGCCAGAGCTTGGTTAAATATTGGCCTTAATCAGGAATGCACAAAACCCCATGCAACTGCTGTGCAGGTACCACAGGGCAGTGCTTCTCAGTCCTTAGGGCATGCCCAGCCAATCCGGTTTTCAGGATATCCACAATGAATATGAATGAGATAGATTTGCCTATCAAGGAGGCAGTGCATGCAAATTTATCTTACGCATATCCATTGTGGGTATCTAGAAAACCTGACTGACTGAGTGTGCCCCGAGGACTGGCTTGAGAAGAACTGGCATACGGAACAAAATGCATTCTACATTGGTGTGATTACAAAGAGTTTGCTTCAGTGGTGGGGCTACACAGGGCTGCCGAGAGACTGAGCTGGGTCCGGGGCAAGGCTGCCCGACCCGCAAGGCCCCCCCCCCCCAATCGCTACTGCTGTGCTGTCGCCTCCCTCTCCTACTCCCAGGCCGCCGGCGCCACAGTCTTCATCTGCCTACCCTCAGCTCCCTTGACAGCCTCCTCCTGTCTGCCACCCGACCCCCTGCATTAAAAAAGAAATCTGTAAATCGGCAGCAGCGCCTCACATCTGTGTGAAAGTGGCAGATCACCTGGGCCTTCCCTGTGCTGTGTCCTGCCCTCGCAGAAATAGGAAGTTACATCAGACGAGAGCAGGATACAGTGAGGGAAGGCCCGGGCAATCTGCTGCTTTCACACAGATGCGATGCACTGCTCGCTGGCGCTGCTGCCGATTTATAGATTTTTTTTTAATGCAGGGGGCTGTCGAGGGAGCTGAGGGTAGGCAGGTGGAGACTGAGGACTGCGGTGCCGGTGGCCTGAGAGCAGGAGAGGGAGAGAGACCCCTGGCGCTGAGCCTGGGGAATTTTGCCCCCCCCCCCCTCTCGGTGGCCCTGGGGCTACGAGGGGCTGGCCTTCCCCCCCCCCCCCCAAATTGGCTCTGGGGCCCCTGGTTTGGTTGACTCTTCTCAGTTGTGCCATGCATGCTTGTTTTAGTTACACAAGCATGCACGATGCAACTGAGAACAGAGCAGCCAGGCAATGCAAGACCAACACAGGACAAACACTTCAGCTGGTGGGGGTTGGGGATCCCCGCCAACCAAGGTATGATCATGTGAAGACGGGGGGGGGGGGGGGGGAGGCAGGACAAAATGTGCCACCGCTTTGGGCTCTGCCCCTCCCCCCTCCATCGAGGTCTGGCTAGAATCCTGGTTTGCTTGACAGATGGTTGAAAGTTTTGCTTCCAGTACAATACAAGGCTAAATTTAAATCTCTGTCTGATCTTCAAGTCTCTTAAAGGAAATGGGCCAGAGTAACTGAAGAATGGAATCTCCCTCTACACACCTCTAAGGTAACTAAGATCCTCCCAAAGAGTAGCCCTAGCCATACCTTCTCCAAAAGAAATTATGTGATGTGACACCTGCCAACAAGTCTTCTCCAGAGTAGCCTGTCTGCACTTCAGGAGGCAGGTGAAAGCTTAGTTCTTCTACCAAGTCTTTAATGGAAGAAGCAACTAACTAGCTCATGGGTGGGCAACATCAATCCTTAAGGGCCACAACCCAGTCAGGTTTCTAGGATTTCCTCAATGACTATGCATGAGATCTATGTCAGGAAGTATTTTTTCACGGAGAGGGTGGTGGATGCTTGGAATGCCCTCACGCGGGAGGTGGTGGAGATGAAAACGGTAACGGAATTCAAACATGCATGGGATAAACATAAAGGAATCCTGTGCAGAAGGAAGGGATCCTCAGGAGCTTAGCCTAGAATGGGTGGCAGAGCTGGTGGTTGGGAGGCGGGGCTAGTGCTGGGCAGACTAGAGAATTGCACGGGGACAGAAATCTTACCCATCCCCCCCCCCCCCCCGTCCCTACTGGAATCTTACCCGTCCCCACCTGTCCCCGCAAAAATGTAACCCATCCCAACCCGTCCCCACCCATCCCCGAAATAATTTAACCCATCCCAACCCATCACTGTAAGAATTTAATGGTACATTAAAGAAAATTCCAGTCAGCTCTCTGGATTTGAGCCACAGCATTGTAGGCAAGGAAGGAATGGAAGCTGAAACTTGGAACACTCTGATGTGTACATGTAAGATTTGTCTCTGATTTACTGGCACTGTGTGCTGAGAGGTCACCACATGCAAGCGTGAGTAGGTCAGGTGACATCCAATGCTCATGCCTGTGTTAGAGCTGAGGTCTGCTCATCAGCCCGGTAGCAAAGAGGATTAATTGTAACATAGTAAGTGACAGCAAATAAAGACCTGAATGGTCCATCCAGTCTGCCCAATAGTCACACTCATTATCAATTCATGATTAAATCAACGAGTGTGATATTATATACTTGATTATGGTCTTTCTTTTGTGTTTCTGGAACATAGACCATAGAAGTCTATCTGGCCCTATCCTTATGTTCCAACTGCTGGAGTTGTCATTGAAGCCCACTCCAGTCTATGCGTCTTCTCATTTGTGGGACACAGATCATAAAAATCTGGCCAGAACTTATGTTCCAGCCACTGAAGTTGCTGTCTAAGCCCTTTCCAGCCCATCCTAAACCAGAATTCCATATATTAGACACAGACCATACAAGTCTGCCCAGTATTGGCCCTAGTTAATCACAGCCAGAGTCGCCATCTAAGCATTACTTCAAACATCCACATGCATGCAGCCATTTAAGGTTAGGTTTTTTATAACTTCCATTTTCTAATTAGAGTTTCTCTGTGCTCATCCCACGCCTTTTTGAATTCCATCATCATTTGTGTCTCTACCACCTCCTTGATGGAAGACTTTCCACATTTGTGCTGTTAAAGCAAGGAGGAAGAGGAGGACGAGGAGGAGACAGTACTCAAAGAACTTGGTGCTCGGTAGATGAGAGGCTGGTGCAGGAGTAGCTTACACTTCCATGGGAACCCCGCAGAACTGCTTCCGTCCCCACGGGAACCCCACAGAAACTGCTTCCGTCCCCGCGGGAACCCCACAGGAACTGCTTTCGTCCCCGCAGGAACCCCACAGAACTGCTTCCGTCCCCGCCGGAATCCCGCAGGTTCCGCGGGATTCCCACAAACCCCATTCCCGTGCAGCTCTCTAGGGCAGACTTATACGGTCTGTGCCGGGGCTGGTGGTTGGGCGGCGGGGATAGTGCTGGGCAGACTTATACGGTCTGTGCCAGAGCCGGTGGTGGGAGGCAGGGATAGTGCTGGGCAGACTTATACGGTCTGTGCCAGAGCTGGTGGTGGGAGGCGGGACTGGTAGTTGGGAGGCGAGGATAGTGCTGGGCAGACTTATACAGTCTGTGCCAGAGCTGGTGGTGGGAGGCGGGGTTGGTGGTTGGGAGGCGGGGATAGGGCTGGCCAGACTTATTCGGTCTGTGCCCTGAAGAGGACAGTACAAATAAAAAAGTAGCACATATGAATTTATCTTCTTGGGCAGACTGGATGGACCGTGCAGGTCTTTTTCTGCCGTCATCTACTATGTTACTATGTTACTATTTGTATGCACTGCCTCCGAGGTTGCCCACCGCTGAACTAGCTAGTCATATACACAAGGACTAACACAAGCTCCATGTACTGTAGCAGAACTTGCTTAGCCATTCCTACACTAGCTGAAATCATTTTCCTGCACCTTTTCTGAAATTTTCCTTACGTTTGTCACCCTTATTTCTATCTAACACCTGTTACTCTATCTTATCTCTCTATATGTTCCACCTCTGTTTACATCCTATGCTATTAATATGCTTTGACATGTATTATGTTGACACTGTAGGTAGCTCTAATGTGTACTGTTTGAATAGTTTTACTGCTTTAATTGTCTATTGCCTATGTCTGTCCCACTGTACACTGCCCTGGGTGAATTTCTTCAAAAAGGCAGCCAGTAAATCCTAATAAACATACAAATAAATAAATCTCTTAAGCAGCACATAGAAACCTTACCTTCCATAAAGCCCTCTCCCAGACCATAGGTTCTCAATCCAGTCCTCAGGACACACCTAGCCAGGCAAGTTTTCAGGATACTCACAATGAATATGCATGAGAGATTTGCATGCCCTACCTCCATGGTATGCACATTTATCTCAAGCATATTGATTGTACGAATCCTGAAAACCTGAGTGGCTAAGTGTGTCCTGAGGACTGGGTTGAGAAACCCTGTCCTAGACCAGTGTTCTTCATTGTGTCCCACTGAACCTAACTGTGGCCTCCCAAGGGCGGACTGAGAGTGCTCTGGGCCCCTTGGTCCTACCTTGAAGGACTCCGGTGGTTTAGTGGCTTCTTTTGGGGCAGGAAAGATCCTTACTCTTTTCTGCCCGCTGCCGCTACCTGATGCCACTGTATTTTCAAAATGGCTTCCGAGATTTTCTGTGGTATCCTTGTGGGTCATAGCAGTCTTGCGAGACTGCTGCAGGGAAGTCTCAGCAGTTATTTTGAAAATGCAGCGGCACCGGGTAGAGTAGCAACAGTGGACGGGAAAGAGTGGGGATCTTTCCTGCCCTTGAGGAGGCCACTAGACCACCAGGGCCCTTTAACGTGGGACCTGGGGGGGGGGGGGGGGAGAGCCTCTGGGCCCTCAGGCACTATCCGGTTGCCCATATTGTCAGTCCACCCCTGTGTCCTCTTGACTTTTACCTGGTACGTTCTCTACCCACCCTCTCTGGAATCTTGCAGTTGGCACTACCCCTGTAACAACTATATAGGTGGCATTTTGTCATGTACATGCATATGTGCACACATATTCGCATATAAGCTAGCCACCCAATATTCAGCCTGCGGTGGACAACGCTTTGACTCCCTTCTGCTGATGTTCAATCTGGATATTCAATACCGGGCCACTTCCAGACACCGGCGTTGAATATCTGGTTTCATTTTAGACCACGGCAAGTTAACCAGTTAAGCTGATATTTATTTTATTTATTTATTACATTTGTACCCCGCACTTTCCAACACACGGCAGGCTCAATGTGGCTTACATAGTAACAATAAAAAAATTACAAGTTATATGAAGAATATACATTAGTAGTAAACGTAATATACAATTTGTAGAAAACATAATAATAATGAGGTTAGCAAATAAGTAAATTGAACAAAGGAGGAATTGGGTGTACAATTAGATTGAATATGGAGGAATTAGGTGTAAGAGGGAAGGTGCATAGGGAGGTAGGCATAGGATGATGAAGAGGAATATATGGAGAGGAAAAGATTAAGGATAGCAATAAGGATTATGAAAAACATGGTCAATATATAACAATCGTTGGTAAAAGTCATGTGTGCACGCTTTAGTTAGTTTAATTGTTAGGGTAGGCTTTCTTGAATAGATGGGTCTTCAACGGTTTTCTGAAGGGCAAAAGGCTGTTAATTGTTCGGATTGGTCTTGGTTAAGTGCTTAACGGTTAAAGATAGGCCTGCTGTTTATGCGGCCTATTTTAACTGCTAAACATAGCCAGTTCAGAGCTAAGTGTCTGCTCCTATCTGGCTAGCCACAGATATTCAACAGGAGATAACTGGTTATCTCCCACTGAATATCTGCGATTAGGCACTAAAACGCTATATAACAGGCCAGGAGCCATTCCTGGCCAGTTAAATAGTTTTGAATATCGCCCAGTACTATTCTAAATACAGTGCACTCCATTTAAGTGCACGTCGGATAAGCTCATGCTCTGTTTAACTGCATGCTGTAGTTCGGTCCCGTTTTTGGCACCATCAATTTCTATGGGGACAAACTTCGTTTTAGCGCACCACTGATAAGTGCAAGATTCGCTTATATGCATGGTTCAAGACCGCTCCTCTGCAGGAAAGACTCCGCATAAGCGCGTGCATGGAATATGGAAGGTGATTGGTGCATGTAGGGTTACCATATGTCCGGGTTTCCCCGGACATGTCCTCTTTTTGAGGGCGCCGTCAGGAGTCTGGGCGGGTTTCCAAGTTTTCTCTTTGTCCGGGCTTCTTCTCAGTTTGGGTCACATGACCCTGACCTGTGCATGAGCCAATGCCGGCAGGCAGCAGCGTCTGTGCGTGTGCCAGCCAGCCTGATCAGCTGATCTACTTGTTTTGCACTGGGACCTTCTGCGCCAGCAGCGTCATCATGCACGCAAGGTCCTCGAGCAGTGCACACGTCAGGTGGCAGCTGGCTGGTGGGCAAAAAGGAGTTCTAACTCGGAGAACAACAACAGGAGGATGACAGAGTAGGTCGAGAGTCGGGACCGGACGACGGCAAAGGGCCAAGGCACGGCGCATGCATGCACCACATTGACTCACCGCTTGTTTGATTGACCACATCCACGAATCCAGACACAATCATCACTGATGTCTCCTGAGCTGTTGAGCCTCAGAGCCAGGCTGCCGGTAATGTTACTAAGGTGAGCAAAGTTTGAAGAGAGGGAGGAATCAAGAAGAAGACAGAGAGCTGCCTGAGACTGACAGAAGAGCCATGCACCGCTTTCTGCGGCTGCAACTTGTCCAGAAAGTTTACCAGTTAAGTTTTTTCAAGTTCAACAGGCAGGCTGCAGCACAGCAGCAGACAGTCACTTGCCTCCCTGATCGTAATTCCTCTGTCTCCCCCTCACACTGTTTTTTTTTTTTTTGTTTCCTTATCAGCACAGCAGTGTTCATCTTAATTAAAGCTTCCCAAAAATCCCACACCACACAAGGAAACCACCATCCTCCACAGCAGGGAACTAATGTTTTTTTCCCCAGGTGATAAGGCTTTTGCTTTTGTAATTTATTATATTATCATGCAAACATTCACCAGAGCTTAGACTGCCTGCCTAATGCTGTGCATCAGAAGCTGCCTGAGACTGACAGACGCACAGGAGGGAGCTAAAGTTTTTTTTTCCAGGTGTCAATAGAAATCAAACAAAATAAAACATGGAAAAGAAAATAAGATGATACCTTTTTTATTGGACATAACTTAATACATTTCTTGATTAGCTTTCGAAGGTTGCCCTTCTTCGTCAGATCGGAAATAAGCAAATGTGCTAGCTGACAGTGTATATAAGTGAGAACATTCAAGCATTGCTATGACAGTCTGACAGGGTGGGAGGATAGGGGTGGGTAGGAAGTATGCATGGGGACATCAAAGCATATCATTGGTATTCTAACAGGGTGGGTGTGGATAGGTGAGGGGAGGGTGATCCAGGTGGTAAGGTCACATAGTAGATGACGGCAGAAAAAGACCTGCACGGTCCATCCAGTCTGCCCAAGAAATGTGCCACTTTTTTGTGTATACCTTACCTTGATTTGTACCTGTCTTTTTCAGGGCACAGACCATACAAGTCTGCCCAGCACTATCCCCGCCTCCCACCATCGGCTCTGGCACAGACCGAATAAGTCTGCCCAGCACTATCCCCGCCTCCCAACCACCAGCCCAGCCTCCCACTACCGGCTGTGTTATCCAATTTCGGCTAAGCTCCTGAGGATCCATTTCTTCTGAACAGGATTCCTTTATGTTTATCCCACGCATGTTTGAATTCCGTTACCATTTTCATCTCCACCACCTCCCGCGGGAGGGCATTCCAAGCATCCACCACTCTCTCCGTGAAAAAATACTTCCTGACATTTTTCTTGAGTCTGCCCCCCTTCAGTCTCATACGTCTTGTAACGCAAATCCCATACCATTCTCGTAGCTTTTCTTTGCACTGCTTTGATTCTTTTTACATCCTTAGCAAGATACGGCCTCCAAAACTGAACACAATACTCCAGATGGGGCCTCACCAACGACTTATACAGGGGCATCAACACTCCCTTTCTTCTGCTGGTCACACCTCTCTCTATACAGCCCAACAACCTTCTAGATACAGCCACCGCCTTGTCACACTGTTTCATCGCCTTCAAATCCTCAGATACTATCACCCCAAGATCCCTCTCCCCGTCCGTACCTATCAGACTCTCGCTGCCTAACACATAGGTCTCCCGTGGATTTCTATTCCCTAAGTGCATCACTTTGCGTTTCTTGGCATTGGTAAGGTTTCAGTGAGGCTTTTGCAAATATTCACCAGAGCTCACACTACCTGCCTAATGCCGTGCATGCATGTGCAACAGAGACTGGGCGCACGCCTCACACAAAGAATATAAAAACTGCTGCCTTCTTTAACTACTCTCTTTCCTGAAAAGACCACACTGTTCAGCTATGCAGCACTGAGGTAATAAAAAGCAAAAACAGTTTTATGACATAAAGTATTGCTCCAGACTCTAACCCCAGTCAATGTTCTACAAAAAGAATGTGTGTGTATGTGATGCTTGGCACTCTGGTGCTGAGTGATATGACTCGGGTCTGACAGTCCCTGACTCCTCCTGGCCCGGCCTGAATCAGAATCGTTGAAGAAGATGAGAGAGGAAACAAGCAAGCTACAGCAGCACAACTGTAAATCCTGAATCCTGCACTATGACTCTCAGCCTACCTGCCAGGAGCCAGTCCAAGTTAATCTTGGTTCTTGGAGTACCAGCTGACAAAGAGAAGACCCAAGAGAGGGCCATTCTGTGGAATTCTCCGCTGCACTGCTGTGCTGTGCACCCCCCTCTTGCCAACGCAACACCACCAACCGACTACTGCACTCAAGGTGAGTAATTGGGAGACTTTTGTGGAGTCTGGGATTGAGGGGGGGGCAGGGAATAGGAATGGTGGAAGAGGGTTTGAATATGTGGAAATATATATGCTGGTTGCCCACTCCTCGCCATGTTCAACCCCTGGATAAAAGCCATTCATTGATACCCAAAGAAGACTCCATTATACACTAATTGGGCTTATAAGCAGTTCAGGTGGCAGCCTCGCGAGACTTCCATAGAAGTCTTGTATAGGGGACGGGGAAGGGGTGTGACAGGGGGTGTGGTATGTGACCTTTTTTTTCGAAGGGCAAATATGGTAACCCTAGGTGCATGACAACCGAGATTTCAAATTTACCGCCTCTTTAACTGCCCCAGGCAGATTAGGGGAAACAATGTTGTTGGAGCATGCACCGAGGTTGTCGTTGCGGTGGCGGAACTGTAAGACTTTAGCACTGGCTGAACGAATAGAAGTTCTTAAAAAATTCTATTGCTAAAGAATATGGTGTCAATCCCAGTCATATTTCATGTGTCTTGAAGCAGAAAGACCAGCTTCTGGAAGACAAATCGGCAGCTGGTGCAGGAGCCGACGAGAGAAGGAAAAATTCTAGACTTAGTCCTTAGTGGAGCGCATGATCTGGTGAGGGACGTTATGGTACTGGGGCCGCTTAATAACAGTGATCATAATATGATCAATTTTGATATTGACCTTGAAGTAACTGTACACAGAAAGTCAAATACGTTAGCGTTTAACTTTAAAAAAGGAGACTATGATAAAATGAGAAGAACAGTAAAAAAAAACAGGGGGGCAACTGAGAGAGTAAAAACTGTACAACAGGCGTGGACGCTGTTCAAAAATACCATCCTGGAGGCCCAGGCCATACATATTCCGCGAATTAGAAAAGAAAGACGGAAGTCCAAAAGACAGCCAGCCTGGTTGAAAAGTGAGGTGAAGGAAGCTATTAGGGCTAAAAGAAACGCCTTCAGAAAATGGAAGAAGGAACCATCTGAAAATAACAAGAAGCAGCATAAGGAGTGTCAAAGCAAATGCAAGGTGCAGATAAAGAAGGCCAAGAGGGATTACGAAAAAAAGATAGCATTTGAGGCAAAAAAACATAGTAAAAATTTTTCTCGGTATATTAAAAGCAGGAAGCTGGCAAAAGCTGGCTGGATGACCGAGGGGTAAAAGGGGCGATCAAGGAAGACAAAGACATAGCGGAGAGATTGAATGAATTCTTTGCTTCGGTCTTCACCGAGGAAGATTTGGGTGGGATGCCAGTGTCGGAAATGGTATTTCAAGCGGACGAATCGGAGAAACTTACTGACTTCACGGTAAACCTGGAGGATGTAATGGGGCAGTTCAGCAAACTGAAGAGTAGGAAATCTCCTGGACCGGATGGTATTCATCCTAGAGTAAGGAGTAAACAAACATGTGGACAAAGGGGAACCGGTTGATATTGTGTATCTGGATTTTCAAAAGGCATTTGACAAGGTACCTCATGAAAGGCTACAGAGGAAATTGGAGGGTCATGGGATAGGAGGAAATGTCCTATTGTGGATTAAAAACTGGTTGAAGGATAGGAAATAGAGAGTGGGGTTAAATGGTCAGTATTCACAATGGAGAAGGGTAGTTAGTGGGGTTCCTCAGGGGTCTGTGCTAGGACCTCTGCTTTTTAATATATTTATAATTGATTTAGAGATGGGAGTAACTAGCGCGGTAATTAAATTTGCTGAAGACACAAAGTTATTCAAAGTTGTTAAATCGCGACAGGATTCTGAAAAATTACAAGAGGACCTTACGAGACTGGGAGACTGGGCGGCTAAATGGCAGATGACGTTTAATGTGAGCAAGTGCAAGGTGATGCATGTGGGAAAAAAGAACCCGAATTATAGCTATGTCATGCAAGGTTCCACGTTAGGAGTTATGGACCAAGAAAGGGATCTGGGTGTCGTCGTCGATAATACACTGAAACCTTCTGCTTAGTATGCTGCTGCGGCTAGGAAAGCGAATAGAATGTTGGGTATTATTAGGAAAGGTATGGAAAACAGGTGTGAGGATGTTATAATGCCATTGTATCGCTCCATGGTGCGACCGCACCTTGAGTATTGTGTTCAATTCTGGTCGCCGCATCTCAAGAAAGATATAGTAGAATTGGAAAAGGTGCAGCGAAGGGCGACTAAAATGATAGCGGGGATGGGACGACTTCCCTATGAAGAAAGATTAAGGAGGCTAGGGCTATTCAGCTTGGAGAAGAGACGGCTGAGGGGAGACATGATAGAGGAATATAAAATAATGAGTGGAGTGGAACAGGTGGATGTGAAGCATCTGTTCACGCTTTCCAAAAATATTAGGACTAGGGGGCATGCGATGAAACTACAGTGTAGTAAATTTAAAACAAATCGGAGAAAAGTTTTCTTCACCCAACGTATAATTAACTCTGGAATTCGTTGCCGGAGAAAGTGGTGAAGGCGGTTAGCTTAGCAGAGTTTAAAAAGGGGTTGGACGGTTTCCTAAAGGACAAGTCCATAAACCGCTACTAAATGGACTTGGGAAAAATCCACAATTCCAGGAATAACATGTATAGAATGTTTGTACATTTGGGAAGCTTGCCAGGTGCCCTTCGCCTGGATTGGCTGCTGTCATGGACAGGATGCTGGGCTTGATGGACCCTTGGTCTTTTCCCAGTATGGCATTACTTATGTACTTATGTACAACGAAAACGTGCGGGAAAAGCTGAGGAGGTAGAAGATGCTCTTCGGTGGTTTTCTCGAGTCAGGAGCAGACAGTTTCCTGTCAGTGGTCCACTGCTTATGGAGAAAGCTAACCAGGTAGCAGAAAGTCTTGGACTGACAGAATTCAAAGCCACTGTTGAATGGTTGGAAAGATGGAAGGAAAGGAACAGCATAAAATTCAAGAAACAGCATGGTGAGAAACAAGACACTGATGACTTTGGTGCTGAAAATTGGGTTGTTTCAGTTCTTCCTACCATCTTGAACGAGTTTGCACCTCGTGACATTTTCAATGCTGACGAAAATGGTCTCTACTGGCAAGCGATTCCTGATGGAACACTTGCATTCAAACATGCCGAAACTACTGGAGGTAAAACATCAAAGGACTGACTGACAATCCTCCTTTGCTGCAATATGGATGGGAGTGAGAAGTTGGAACCCTTCATCATTGGAAAGAGCAAACAGCCCCGTTGCTTCAAGAAAGTTAAGCGACTTCCTGTGTCATACGAGGCTAATACAAATTCGTGGATGACTGGGGAAATTTGGAAGCAGTGGCTAAAGAAGTTAGACACTAGAATGCGGGCACAAAAGCATCAGATTTTGCTGCTTTGTGATAACTGTGCTGCACATAGGGATAATGTCAGACTGTCTAACGTCAAGGTGGTCTTCCTGCCACCAAATACTACCTCTCTGATCCAACCTCTGGATCAGGGCATAATAGCCAATTTCAAACAACATTATCGGGCTCTTGTGCTATGTCATCTGATGAGCGTTATGGATGACCAGACTGGGAAGGATAAACGTGCTGTTGAACTGACTCATAATCTATCACTGTTGGATTCCCTACATATGCAGAAAGAAGCCTGGAATCATGTTACACAGGCAACCATTGTGAACTGCTACAAGCGGGCAAGCTTTGTTAAGGATGTGGAGAGGGACAAAATAGGTGCAGCTGTTGCAAACGCATCAGATGAAGAGGTTATTGACATCCCAGTTGATTTTACTGAAGAGGAGTTCCATCGCTACGTAGCTGTTGATTCTCCGAGGACAAGCAGGCTGCTTGTTCTCACTGATGGGTGACGTCCACGGCAGCCCCTCCAATCGGAATCTTCACTAGCAAAGTCCTTTGCTAGCCCTCGCGCGCCCGCGCGCACCGCGCATGCGCGGCCGTCTTCCCGCCCGAAACCGGCTCGAGCCGGCCAGTCTTCTTTTGTCCGCACTCGGTACGGTCGTATTTTTCGCCGTGTCGAGCCCCGGAGAGTCGACCTCGCGCGTCCATATTGTTGAACGTGTTTTTTCTTCGGAAAAGCTTTTCTTCTACTCGGGAAGTGCTCCGGAACCCCTCCACCGGGTTCCGTTTCAATCCTCCCCGTATTTCCAGCTTTTGGCCCCGATAAGTTTTCTTTCGTCGTCGGGGTAGGCCTCTTTTCGGCCTCGGTCGAGATTTTCTCCCTCTAAAGTTTTTGGTGCTCTTTTTCCGTCATTTCGGACTTTGATTTCGCCGGCGTGATTTTTCCGCCCATGACATCGAAGCCTTCCAGCGGCTTCAAGAAGTGCACCCAGTGCGCCCGGGTTATCTCGCTCACTGATCGACACTCGTCGTGTCTTCAGTGTCTGGGGGCCGAGCACCGCCCTCAGAACTGCAGTCTGTGTTCCCTGCTTCAAAGGCGGACTCAGGTAGCGAGACTAGCCCAGTGGAACGTTTTGTTCTCGGGCTCTTCGTCGGCATCGGCACCGGGATCTTCGAGTGCATCGACGTCGTCAGCGTCCAGACCATCTTCCTCGGCTGCCCTTGCATCGAGTGCATCGAGGCATCGGGCCTCTGCATCGGCGCCGAGACATCGGATAGCTGCATCGACGCCGGTGGTACCGGGACCTCGTCTGCTGATGTCGTCGGACGGTGGTGCATCGTCAGGAGTGCAGGTGAGGGCTGTCCATTCCCCTGCTGGTGGCGGTGAGCCTTCGGGTGGGTCTCCTCCCACCCTGAGGGCTCCTGCGGTACAGCCCCCCCGAGACCGACCTTCTTCGGCCTCGGCCCCGAGGAAGCGACGGATGGATTCTACGTCCTCCTCGTCGGTGCCGGGGAGCTCCGGTGACATGCTTCGGAAGAAGTCGAAGAAGCATCGACACCGGTCTCCTCCCCGTGTCGGCACCGAGAGCTCTGGGTCGCCGAGGGATTCGGCACCCAGCAGGCATCGGCACCGAGAGGACCGCTCACCCTCTGTCCAAGAGGTGTCGATGCGCTCCACTCGGGACAGCCCGGAACAGCCTCCTCGCCCGGAACAGGTCCTGACGTCGACGCCTGCATCGACCTCACAGCCTTTCTCTGCAGCCGCTCTAAACGAGAGCCTCCAGGCCGTTCTCCCAGAGATTCTGGGAGAGCTGTTGCGCCCTACCCCTCCGGTACCGGCGGTGCTTGCGCCTCCGGTACCATCGAGCGTGGCGCCGGCTGGCCCATCGCCCAGGTTGAGGTCCCCGACATCGGTACCGCGTGCGGTGCCGGCAGCGGCCACCTCCCAGGAAGGCTCCCCGACTACGTCGGCGGAGGGAGCTTCGCCGATGCGGGCGAGGGAGTCTACCTCTCGACGCCCCCATCGTGGACGTGGCTCCACTGAGTCGAGCAGGGCGAGGTTGCAGACACAGGTTCGTGAACTTGTGTCTGACACCGAGGGTGAGGCCTCGTGGGAGGAAGAGGAAGATCCTAGATATTTCTCTGACGAGGAGTCTGAGGGTCTTCCTTCTGATCCCACTCCCTCTCCTGAAAGACAGCTTTCTCCTCCCGAGAGTCTGTCTTTTGCTTCCTTTGTCCGGGAGATGTCTACGGCCATCCCCTTCCCGGTGGTTGTGGAGGACGAGCCCAGGGCTGAAATGTTTGAGCTCCTGGACTATCCTTCTCCACCTAAGGAAGCGTCCACCGTTCCCTTGCACCATGTCCTAAAAAAGACATTGCTTGCGAACTGGACGAAACCCTTAACTAATCCCCACATTCCCAAGAAGATCGAGTCCCAGTACCGGATCCATGGGGACCCAGAGCTGATGCGCACTCAGTTGCCTCACGACTCTGGAGTTGTGGATTTGGCCCTAAAGAAGGCTAAGAGTTCTAGGGAACATGCTTCGGCGCCCCCGGGCAAGGACGCTAGAACCTTAGACTCCTTTGGGAGGAAGGCCTACCATTCCTCTATGCTCGTGTCCAAGATCCAGTCTTACCAGCTCTACACGAGCATACACATGCGGAACAATGTGCGGCAGTTGGCGGGCTTGGTTGATGCTCTTCCCCCTGAGCAAGCCAAGCCTTTTCAGGAGGTGGTCAGGCAGCTGAAGGCGTGCAGAAAATTCCTGGCCAGAGGAGTTTATGACACTTTTGATGTTGCGTCCAGGGCCGCTGCTCAAGGTGTGGTGATGCGCAGGCTCTCATGGCTGCGTGCCGCCGACCTGGAGAATAGAATCCAGCAGCGGATTGCGGACTCGCCTTGCCGTGCGGACAACATTTTTGGCGAAAAGTCGAACAGGTGGTAGAGTCTCTCCACCAGCGGGACACCGCATTCGACAAATTCGCCCGCCGGCAGCCTTCAGCTTCTACCTCTACAGGTAGACGATTTTTCGGGGGAAGGAAGACTGTTCCCTACTCTTCTGGCAAGCGTAGGTACAATCCTCCTTCCCGACAGCCTGCGGCCCAGGCTAAGCCCCAGCGCGCTCGCTCTCGTCAGCAGCGTGCGACTCAGCAAGGCCCCGCGGCTCCCCAGCAAAAGCAAGGGGCGAGCTTTTGACTGGCTCCAGCAGAGCATAGCCGACACCCAAGTGTCCGTGCCGGGCGACCTGCCAGTCGGAGGGAGGTTGAAAGCTTTTCACCAAAGGTGGCCTCTCATAACCTCCGATCAGTGGGTTCTGCAAATAGTCCGGCAGGGGTACACCCTCAATTTGACCTCAAAACCTCCAAATTGTCCACCGGGAGCTCAGTCTTACAGCTTCCAACACAAGAGGGTACTTGCAGAGGAACTCTCCGCCCTTCTCAGCGCCAATGCGGTCGAGCCCGTGCCATCCGGGCAAGAAGGGCTGGGATTCTATTCCAGGTACTTCCTTGTGGAAAAGAAAACAGGGGGGATGCGTCCCATCCTAGACCTAAGGGCCCTGAACAAATATCTCGTAAAAGAAAAGTTCAGGATGCTTTCCCTGGGCACCCTTCTCCCCATGATTCAGCAAAACGATTGGCTATGCTCTCTGGACTTGAAGGATGCCTACACACATATCCCGATACTGCCAGCTCACAGACAGTATCTGCGATTTCAGTTGGGCACACGCCACTTCCAGTACTGTGTGCTACCCTTTGGGCTCGCCTCTGCGCCCAGGGTGTTCACAAAGTGCCTAGCTGTGGTAGCAGCGGCACTTCGCAGGCTGGGAGTACACGTGTTCCCATATCTCGACGATTGGCTGGTAAAGAGCACGTCCGAGGCAGGAGCCCTGCAGTCCATGCAGATGACTATTCGCCTTCTGGAGCTACTGGGGTTTGTGATAAATTACCCAAAGTCCCATCTTCTTCCAGTGCAGAACCTCGAATTCATAGGAGCTCTGCTGGATTCTCGGACGGCTCGCGCCTATCTCCCAGAGACGAGAGCCAACAACTTGTTGTCCCTCGTCTCACGGGTGCGAGCGTCCCAGCAGATCACAGCTCGGCAGATGTTGAGATTGCTGGGCCACATGGCCTCCACAGTTCATGTGACTCCCATGGCCCGCCTTCACATGAGATCTGCTCAATGGACCCTAGCCTCCCAGTGGTATCAGGCCGCTGGGGGTCTAGAGGACGTGATCCACCTGTCCACGAGTTTTCTCGAATCCCTGTATTGGTGGACGATTTGGACCAATTTGACTCTGGGACGTCCCTTCCAAATTCCTCAGCCACAAAAAGTGCTGACCACGGATGCGTCTCTCCTGGGATGGGGAGCTCATGTCGATGGGCTCCACACTCAAGGAAGCTGGTCCCTCCAGGAACGCGATCTACAGATCAATCTTCTGGAGTTACGAGCGATCTGGAACGCTCTGAAGGCTTTCAGAGATCGGCTGTCCCACCAAATTATTCAAATTCAGACAGACAACCAGGTTGCCATGTATTATGTAAACAAGCAGGGGGGCACCGGATCTCGCCCCCTGTGTCAGGAAGCCGTCAGCATGTGGACCTGGGCTCGCCGGAACGGCATGGTGCTCCAAGCCACATATCTGGCAGGCGTAAACAACAGTCTGGCCGACAGGTTGAGCAGGATTATGCAACCTCACGAGTGGTCGCTCAACTCCCGAGTGGTGCGCCAGATCTTCCAAGCGTGGGGCACCCCCTTGGTGGATCTCTTCGCATCTCGAGCAAACCACAAAGTCCCTCAGTTCTGTTCCAGGCTTCAGGCCACCGGCAGACTGGCATCGGATGCCTTCCTCCTCGATTGGGGGGAGGGCCTGCTGTATGCTTATCCTCCCATTCCTCTGGTGGGGAAGACTTTGTTGAAACTCAAGCAAGACCGAGGCACCATGATCCTGATTGCTCCTTTTTGGCCGCGTCAGATCTGGTTCCCTCTTCTTCTGGAGTTATCCTCCGAAGAACCGTGGAGATTGGAGTGTTTTCCGACCCTCATCACGCAGGACGAAGGGGCTCTTCTGCATCCCAACCTCCGGTCCCTGGCTCTCACGGCCTGGATGTTGAGGGCGTAGACTTTGCCTCTTTGGGTCTGCCAGAGGGTGTCTCCCGCATCTTGCTTGCTTCCAGGAAAGACTCCACTAAGAGAAGTTACTTCTTTCATTGGAGGAGGTTTGCCGTCTGGTGTGACAGCAAGGCCCTAGATCCTCGCTCTTGTCCTACACAGACCCTGCTTGAATACCTTCTGCACTTGTCTGAGTCTGGTCTCAAGACCAACTCTGTAAGAGTTCACCTTAGTGCAATCAGTGCATACCATTACCATGTGGAAGGTAAGCCGATCTCAGGACAGCCTTTAGTTGTTCGCTTTATGAGAGGTTTGCTTTTGTCAAAGCCCCCTGTCAAGCCTCCCACAGTGTCATGGGATCTCAATGTCGTTCTCACCCAGCTGATGAAACCTCCTTTTGAGCCACTGAATTCCTGCCATCTGAAGTACTTGACCTGGAAGGTCTTTTTCTTGGTGGCAGTTACTTCAGCTCGTAGAGTCAGTGAGCTTCAGGCCCTGGTAGCCCAGGCCCCTTACACCAAATTTCATCATAACAGAGTAGTCCTCCGCACTCACCCTAAGTTCTTGCCAAAGGTTGTGTCGGAGTTCCATCTGAACCAGTCAATTGTCTTGCCAACATTCTTTCCCCGTCCTCATTCCTGCCCTGCTGAACGTCAGCTGCACACATTGGACTGCAAGAGAGCATTGGCCTTCTACCTGGAGCGGACACAGCCCCACAGACAGTCCGCCCAATTGTTTGTTTCTTTTGATCCCAATAGGAGGGGAGTGGCTGTAGGGAAACGCACCATATCCAATTGGCTAGCAGATTGCATTTCCTTCACTTACGCCCAGGCGGGGCTGGCTCTTGAGGGTCATGTCACGGCTCATAATGTTAGAGCCATGGCTGCGTCGGTAGCCCACTTGAAGTCAGCCTCCATTGAAGAAATTTGCAAAGCTGCGACGTGGGCTTCTGTCCACACATTCACATCCCATTACTGCCTGCAGCAGGATACCCGACGCGACAGTCGGTTCGGGCAGTCAGTTCTTCAGAACCTGTTTGGGCTTTAGGATCCAACTCCACCCCCCGAGGGCCCTGTTTGTTCTGTTCCAGGCTACACTCTCAGTTAGTTGGTAAATTTTTTTAGGTCAATTTCTGTTATGTCCTCGCCGTTGCGAGGCCCAATTGACCATGGTTGTTGTTTTGAGTGAGCCTGGGGGCTAGGGATACCCCATCAGTGAGAACAAGCAGCCTGCTTGTCCTCGGAGAAAGCGAATGCTACATACCTGTAGAAGGTATTCTCCGAGGACAGCAGGCTGATTGTTCTCACAAACCCGCCCGCCTCCCCTTTGGAGTTGTGTCTTCCCTTAAGAGTTTGTCTTGCTACATACTGGACTGGCCGGCTCGAGCCGGTTTCGGGCGGGAAGACGGCCGCGCATGCGCGGTGCGCGCGGGCGCGCGAGGGCTAGCAAAGGACTTTGCTAGTGAAGATTCCGATTGGAGGGGCTGCCGTGGACGTCACCCATCAGTGAGAACAATCAGCCTGCTGTCCTCGGAGAATACCTTCTACAGGTATGTAGCATTCGCTTTACGATCTACAAACAGCTGACGACAGCACTGATGTTGAGATATGCTCCTACATGCAGGCAACAACGGCTGATGATGGAACAGATAAAGAAATGAGCAGCAAGGCACATTTTGATGAAATTCAACAACCTCCTCCTGTCACTTTTGCAAGAGTCTCAACACTGTGCGAGTCTATCTGGAGGCCATTGAATGTCAGTGCTATGACAGTTTTTACCGTCTGGCAGACGTAGTCTATGGAACTCACAGACCCAATAGTGTACAGAGGACTATAACTGATTACTTCAAGCCAGCCTAATTTCAGTTAACTGAGACTGTATACTGTACATATAATAATAAACAGTACTGTATATATGTTTATCAGATGCCAAGCTTATTTGGGTCACAACGGTTAAGTGCACTCTCTGGTTAACTGCATGCATTTCTTTGGTCCCAGACCCTTGCACTTAAGCGGATTGCACTGTATTTATGCATGTACTGCTGGATTCTGTAAATTATGCCTAGTGTTCCGCGTCTAAATCTAAGCATATTCCATAACAATGCACATAACTTAATTGGCTTAACAAGCCAATCAGCATTGTTAACAGCACTTTAACAAGCAATAATAAGCACTAATTGGCAATAATTAAAATTTACACGCATAACTCTGCAAAGCATATACTGTAACACTGCTAAATTCTAACATGTATGTACATCTAAAAAGGGGCGTAGTTATGGGTAGGGAAATAGGCGTTTTGTGGGCGTTCCCAAATTTACACGCATTGTTATAGAATATAGCCCAGTCTGTGTAAATCTATGCGCAGGGATTTATGCCACATTTTTGTTAGTGTAAATGGATGCGTGTAGTATTATGTATATTCTATATACTGCACTTAAATCTTATAGAATATGCTTAGGCAAAAATGGTTTCCATGTGGATTTTACAGGCACCATTTTCCAGGCACCCGTAATGTGTACATAAATGTTAGAGCCTATTTTGTAGCATTTCCCCCAAAGTGGTGACACTCAGCCACAATACATATAGTTAAGCAGTTTAGTTTAGGACATTAAAAAGGATTTCCTAAATTAAAATGCTTAGCTATGTGGACAGCTGCTGAATATCACCATCCTCTCAGTGGTCTCCATTCAGCACTGTGGTCTATACACGTAGCATTGAACATTACTGTTTTTTAAAATGTGGCTGGCATTTAAAGAATTTGCGGACTGCTGGCTCATTCATTTTCGTGGCATGTTGGAGGGTGTGCCATTCATTTCCTTTTTAATACACAATGCAAAATGTATCAATAGCTGCAAAAACATTACTGTCCATAGGAACCAGCTTTGTGGGGTGCAGTGGCTCTGAGCACTCCCAATACTGAGTAAATGACTTCATTGTAGTGGCATAGCTAGACCCCAAATTTGGAGGGGGGGGGCTTATCGCCAAAATGGGCGTGCACAATGTCCTCCCCCTGCTCTCCGTGCCATCACCCCACCATCCTAAGATGTCTGCAAAGACAGGCTTTGCTGTACTGTCCAGTGCACCTCAGTCAATGGCAGCTTTATTGAGCTGCTCCTGATGCATGCTCAGATTTCGCACATGCACGTAAACTGAGCATGTGCTGGGTGCTGAAACTGGAGTGGCTCAGTAAAGCTGCCATTGACTTAGGAGCAGAGGAGGGAGTTCAGGGCATCTTTGCAGATGTCTTTGGCTTGCAGGGCTTGGGGATTCCCACCAACTACAAGAGTGTACCACTCAGGGCTGCCGAGAGACTGAGCCGGGCCCGAGGCAGAATCGTCATCGCCACCGCCCCCCCCCCCCCCCCCCCAATTGTCATTGTCATTGCCGCCCACCCGACCGCCTGAAGTACCTTGGCTGGCCCCGCCAGCTGCAGGCAGCGTAGCTCCTTCCTCTTCCCAGCACTGCCTGCCCCTGCTGCTGCTTTCCTCAGGTCACACATGCTCAGTCTTAAAACTGTATGAAACTAGAACCAAGACTATTACTTCTACACTAAGATAGCTAACAGCAATATAACCACACATGTATAGCCTTATATTTCTTTTTACTAGTTTATTTTTATTACTTTTTTTCTTTTTCTTGAGAGTGCCCTCAGCAAAAACCACTCATTTCAGGCAATTGTATTTCTTTTGCCAGGTGGCATAGCACTTCTTTCATCGGGCTACTCTTTTTTTTTTTGTTGTTTTATGTGTGTGCTATTACCTATCTAAATAGTGCTACAACTTAAAATAATAAATCAAAGAAAAAATGTGAACTTATCTCTGAACGTTTTTTTCGGCATTCACACTAAGTCCTCGCTTCACTCTCTCCAGGTTCCACAGCCGCTATTGTCTCCGACTGACTTCCCTTGAAAACGCCCGACTCCGCAGGTTTCAGAAGTCTTTCCTTAGGGACTTGGGTTAAAGCCATCTTCTCTTAACTGAACAATGTGTGCGACATTCACTAAGTGCACTATTACAGCTTATAAAGGCGCCCATCTTACGACATGAACCGGAAATGATTCTCATGACGTCACTGCAAAATAAACAAGATTTTTAATCATCTATTTAGATGTTGTACAGCCCATTTAATATTAATGCACAAACATACGCTGACTTAATGCTCTTTTTATCAATGAAACCAGGACAAAGAAACTCTATTGGGTGATTCCGACCAAGTTGAAATTTCAAATGATAGTATTCCACTCAATGTTCTCATTCAAACCTGATGGGCTAATGGTCTGTGTAATTTATAGATCCACCCTTGCTCTCGGCGGGTTAACGCTGAAACTCGATCACCGTCGGACGGAGTTACCGGTACATGGTCTATAATAAACCATTGCAGTTCAGAAAACTTGTGATTAAGTTGTAAACAATGAGCCACAAGAGGTGCTGTAAGATTTTTTGTTGTCTGTCAAACAAATTCTTATCTTTCTTATAGTGCGACCCACATAATATAATAGGCATGGACATTGGATTATATACACCACAAATGATGATTGACATGTAGTCAAATGGCCCAAAGTAAATGTCTGCTGTGTCCCAACATGTGTCCATTGTTGCATAACCCTAGTTTGAGGGCAAAACTGACACTCACTGCAAGGTTTATGTTGCCCTTGCTTAATCTTCTGGTTGAACTGGGTAAGAGAAGTGTGAACCAAGTTGTCTTTCAAATTGCGAACATGAGTATACGCAATGCATGGATGTTGCGTAAAGGTAGAATGAAATGAAAGAACTTGCCAGTGCTTGTGCAGTAAATGGGCTATTTTTGGAGCCAAAGTAGAAAATCCAAGTGCACATACTATTTTATCCATCCATTCTTTTGGTTTATTAAAGAACGTTGTGCGTACCACGCTCTCTTATACGCTTGGCATATGCAGCCGTATGAATAGCCCCGTTCCTGTAGGTTAGATGTCAACTCCTTTGCCTGTTGTTTAAATGCCTCATCTGTGGTACATATTCTACGCAAACGTAGAAATTGACCCACAGGAAGGGACCATTTTAATTTGTGAGGATGATGACTGTTGAATGACAATAAAGTATTATGGTCTGTAGATTTATGATAAACTGTGGTGTGTAATTGTCCTTGTGCTTTGTAGATCCACATATCCAAAAAAGCGATATTCATGTCATTTTTGGTCATAGTAAATTTCAAACAAGGGTCCACTCTGTTTAACCAACTCAAGAATGAATCCAACTGCTGTTCCGTCGAGTACCAAATAAAAAATATATCGCCTATAAAACGATACCAGTGTGAGATGTTAATGAATCAGTCAGCATTATATAGATGGTGCTCCTCAAAATCACTGACATACAAATTTGCCACACTGGGGGCTGCTGCTGTGCCCATGGCAACACCTTTGATCTGAAGAAAAAACTGGAAATCAAACATGAAATAGTTCTTTTTCAATACTAATTGAGCCAAGGACAATAACACTGTAGTAGGAATTCTCTCTCCCTGCGATCTTGTACCTAATGTATTTTCTTAAAACTGAGCATGTGCTGCCTGAGGGCCCAGCAGCTGCTAGGCAGGCAATGCAAGGGGGGCCTGGTGCCGGAGTTTTCTTTCTCCTTTTCCTGTCGGGACGCGATCACCTGGGTCCCATTAGAAGCAGGAGAGAGAGAGAGAGAGACCCCTGCACTGAGCCCCCTGGAGGCCCGGCCCGGGGAATTTTGCCTTCCCCCTTTCGGTGGCTATGGTGCTGCTGCCGGGACTGCCTGAGCCCAAAGTGGGTAGGCCCAGGCCCACCCGTGGCTACCCAAACCTAAAGTGGGTAGACCTAGGCCCACCAGTGGCTTATCCCACTGATTCACTGGTAATTTGTATTGTGCTTGGCACCCCAATTGCTTTGAAATGTTGGCACCTATGCTTTATTGTTCTTTCTTGTTGCAGAACTGCACTATTTCTAGCATACTGAGCTGCTGTATCAATCCTTCTTTTATTATGCCCATTTTGACTTGTCTATCTTAATTTGTTCTCATATTTGATAGACACACCTTTACCGGGAAACAGTTAATGCTAAAGTTACCACACCCAGACAGTACTGTATAAATATGTAACATGCAAAATCACTTCTCAGTTAAGAGTTACCTGGCCCCTCATTCAGGTAAGATGTAGTATCATCGCTGTGAAAGTGTGTATTTTGCAGTGTACCGTGTGTGATTGTGGAATGGTGGATATGTTGTTTAAACTTGGATCTATTGTGTACATGAACATGACAATGCAGGGGTTTCAGTGAAAATGATGAACTGTTTAGAATGAAGTAAATGCCCTTCAGGAGAATAACATTCAGAAAATAGTAAAGCTAACATAATCTGTAACGCTGTCTTGAAATATTTTTTGAGCATCTGAATTAATAAGGCTTGAGCAGCCTGGGGACTTGCTGTTCAAAACAAGTTGGGGAGCAATTCTCTCAAGTCTATCTGTAACACCGATAGAAAGATGCATACATTTTGTCCAATAACCAAAGGAAAACTAAAATAAATTATGTTTAAGGATGTAATTAGAATGCTATTTTTTGAGCTTGTTGTTCCTCCTTTCTCCTTTTCCTTCTCCTTCTAGCTCAGTCTGACCAGTACTAGGATCCAGATACTATGAACCTTCGTTCGTAGCTACGTGGAGTCCCCCCCCCCACCCCTGTAAAGACCCACCCTTCTATCATTCCTTGTGATCCATGCAGCAATGACTCTGAGGCTGAGATTCTGCCCCAACATCCCATCCAGAACCATGTATTATGGGTTCTAAATATGCATATTTTGTCTACCTGTTTCCTATACACATATGCCACTCTGTGTGTATACTACTGTGTATACTCTCTCTCTCTCTCTCTCTTTCTCTCTCAATATCTTTATAAATAGATATATAATGTATGTGTGTGTATGTCCCTTTACATGTGTTTTTGTTTGTTTTTACCAATACAAATGTGTTTCCATTAGTGGGTTCCTGTATGCACAAATGTGTCATCATGCCTGGATAAGTGTGCATTACATGTGTCTGTGCACAAATAAACCTAAGGGGCCCTTTTACTAAGCTGCATAGATGCCTACGCACGCCCAACACACATCAATTTGGAGTTACCACCTGGCTACTGTGTGGGCTGTGCAATAATTACATTTTTGACGCGCATCCGCTACACACGCCAAAAATTATATTTTATTTTCTGGCACACAGCGAAAATTGGGCGGTAACTCTGACCTGACAAGCATATGTGATTACCGTATGGTGAATGTGAGAGACCTTACCGCTAAGTCAGTGGCTGGCGGTAAGGTCTCAGACCCAAAATGGAGACACACCAATTTTTATTTTGACGCACATCCATTTTCAGCAAATTTTTTTTTTAAGGCATTTTTTACAGGTGTGCTGAAAAATGGATCTACGCACACCCAAAACATACGCCTACACTAGCACAGGCCATTTTTCAGCGCACCTTAGTAAAAGGACCCCTAAGTCTCCTACCATCTTAACCTCACTGCTGACAGTTTTTTCATATTTTACACAGGAAATTTTAGTTTTTGCAAACCAAAGATCCCAGGATGGACCCAGGTAAGAGCTTATTTCTTTTACTTGTGGAATCCTCAGTGTTAATTTTCCTGTCCTCTTCAAGGAATGGGATCAGAATTAATAATTTTATGGACCTGTACACTAAAGCTACCCATATGGGCCCTTGTGTACCCACTAAACCAGTTTGGGGAGACATTAGTGAGTGCATGCTAAGGTTAGTGCATAAATTAGTTATCACCACTAAGCTTATATCAAAGAATACTTACGAAGTTTCAGAGACCTCAGTCAGTCAGGGATGTGGGGCACTCTATGGTTTAGGCCACCATTCTCCTGTTTGTCACCGGTCTCCTTAAAATAATTAGTACTTTTAACTTTTTTGCTTATTGTTTTGTGATCTATATAAAGTTTTCAAGTGCAAAACCGTGTCAATAGTGCATATTCAAAATTGTTCAATTGACCATAGACTAAAGTCACACTTACCTTAAGTGAAACTGATCCAAGGGGAATATGCAACAGGAATGTGTGGCATAAACCATAGAGTGCCCCACATCCCCAACTGACTGAGGTCTCCGAAACTTTATAAGTATTCTTTGATATAAGCTTAGTGGTGATAACTAATTTGTATATAGTGAGATTATACAAGACTTTTGAGCTGAAGAAGGTTAGTGCATAGGCATTTAAATGAAGGAGTGGCATATTCACATTAGGATTTAGGGGGCATGTTTTCCTTCATGTCTGTTATTGTTGGTTCACAGAAGCTAATATGAGTGCTAATATTGTTCATGCACTATTTAATGTTTAGCATGCATGATGAAAGATTCATTGTGTCATATTAAGTGATGTTTTAGCGTGCACATCAGATATTTCCATACCTGTAAAATTCTCCTTTTGTTTTTCAAAGCAAAAAACTCTGGATCCCGTCCTTTATAGCAAGACTGTTAACTCCATATGCTCCTTCACGTGCCCTTCGTTCAGGCCAACAGCACCTTTTGGTTGTACCACCTTTTCTGCATATTAGACATGAGGCTACCAGGGTCCCTCCCTATAGAATGCATTATCATCATCTCTTAGGTCGCAAACTTCCTTGACACAATTTAAGATAGATCTTAAAACTTTTTTTATTTCAGGATGCTTTTTTGATGCCCTAGATGCTGTCCTACAATTGAGTCTGTTGAATCAGACTAGACTTCCCCCCCTCCTATCTCTTTGAACTCATCTTTACTTTCTTGACTTTCTTGATAATGGAGTTCCTTTCCACCCCTCCCCGATCTATTCCTTCTTATTCTTAAGTTCTAATTTCTCTCTTGCCTATGTATTTTAGTATTATAAGCCGCATAGACAATTTTATTGATGTGCGGGATACCAAGTTTTGAATAAACCTTGAAACCTTACATGCGTACTAAAAAAATTCATAGCACAAGTTTTAGTCCACAGACCCCTTATGTGTTGCTATGAGCCCTATTTTAGAAAGGACACAGAGACAGGAAATTCTCACGTCCAGGTCAGGTCATGGAGAATTCCCATAGAGTTTTACAAGAAGGAAGCTCTGCCAAATGTAGAGCCTTATGTGAAATAGGTTGATGTTTCTCCATGTGCAGGGGGAACAGTGATTTTAATAACCATTGTTCCCAAGCCAGCAGCATTATCACACTCCTGACAGCAATCACTCAACTGATCACCTCCCTGAAGCAATCCCTCCTCTGATAATTCCCCAACATCCAATACACCCACCGCTCCAAGGCATTCAATGACTTTTCCTTATCCTTCCTAACAGCCAACCTCCTCCTCTTAAAGCATGTGATCCCCCATGAAGTACCCCCCAACCCGAGTCCCCATACCCAGCCTTACCATGGTCCTTGGTGCCTAGCAGGAGCAGGAGTGATCCCTTCTTATGGCACCAGTTGAAAAAATGGCCACCTTGACCCCTAGTGGTAATCTTGCAGTTGGCCGCTCTTTTCTAGTGTCTCAGACAGCCAATATCCCTCATGAGTCATGAATAAGCTATAAATTTAGTTTCCAAAGTCAGGCAACTAGCACCTTTTGAAGACTGACTCTTAAGTTTCTTGTTTTGCTTTTTAAATTCACAGCAGGAAACCCTCAGGAGAAGGTGAGTAAATGATACATTCTTTGGGGTTTTTTTTTTTTTTGCTAAACAAAGACTAATGATGTAATATGTTATAATGTACATTGAGCATCTAAATCATGGAGTTTATAATTTAATTCACAAGACACTGTAGCTGGTATGAAAAAGCAGTGTTAGTTCAATGGGTTCTTCCGCCCTGAGTCAACTGTTGCTCTAGTGCCCCATTCCCCCCATCTGCATCGGCATGTCCTCCCTGCCTTGCCCCCTCAATTGGCATCAGCTCTACATGCTCCTTTACAGTATTAAGAGCTTGTCATTTTGCTCTCTTCACTGTGATGTTTACCATGCTTGGCTGCCCGCACTGCCCCAGACTTACACATGAGAACAGGAAGTATCTATTCTCACTTTTAAACCTGCGGCAATGCCAGTGGATGTGCAGAGCAGAGAGCACAGCGGTGAGAGCAAAATACACTCATGCTGCTGTGAAGGCTGAGTTTGTGAGGCAGGCTTTTGCCACCTTTGAGTTTTGGTGCTCTGAGCCATTGCCTCACCTGCCTAATGCTTTGAGCCTGTGCTGCAAAAGATAACTTAAGCAGTATCAGATATCACACCAGGACACAATACCTAATGGTTAATGCAGGGGGTTTCAGACCTGTGGAACTGGGTTTGATTCCCCCTACTGCCTAACGATTAGCAGTGGGTTGAAATCCTAGGAAACCAGGTTCAATTCCCTCTGCAGCTCTGTGTGACCCTGGGCAAGTCACTTAGCCCTCCATTGCCCCAGGTACAATATATAAGTTACCCCCTCCCCTTTTACAAAGCCACGCAGCAATGCCAACACAGCCCATTCAGAGTAAATGGACTGTGTCAGCACCACCAGCCGCTAGTGCGGCTTTGTAAAAAAAAGGGAATTAGGTTGCGAGCCCATTAGGGACAGTACAAAGTACCTATACTAGAAATTGTAAACCACATGGAGGGGCATGATTGAACACGGACGCCCATCTCCATGGGCGACTATCTCCTAGGACGGGTCCGCAAAGGGGCGAGACAGACCGTATTTTCGAAAAAGATGGGTGTCCATCTTTTGTTTCGATAATATGGTTGGAGCCGGGCAAATGCATCGGATTTGGGAGGATTTGAGCTGGGCGGTATCGGTTTTCAGTGATAATGGAAACCGAAGCCGCCCAGCTCAAAAACGAACAACTCCAAGGCATTTGGTTGTGGGAGGGGCCAGGATTCATAGAGCACTGGTCCCCCTCACATGCCAGGACACCAACCGGGCACCCTAGGGGGCACTTGTAAAAAGTAAAAAAAGAAATTAAAATACCTCCCAAGTCCATAGCTCCCTTACCTTGTGTGCTGAGCCCCCCAAATCCCCTCCAAAACCCACTGCCCACAACTCTACACCATTACCATAGCCCTAAGGGATGAAGGGGGGCACCTAGATGTGGGTACAGTGGGTTTTGGGGGCGGTTTGGAGGGCTCCCATTTACCAGCACAAGTGTAACAGGTAGGGGGGGGGGCCTGGGTCCACCTGCCTGAAGTCCACTGTACCCACCAAACTGCTTCAGGGACCTGCATACTGCTGTCAGGGAGCTGGTTATGACATTTGAGGCTGGCATACAAGCTGGCAAAAAAAAGTTTTTAAAGGTGGGAGGGGGTTAGTGACCACTGGGGGAGTCAGGGGAGGTCATCCCCGATTCCCTCCGGTGGTCATCTGGGCAGTTGGGGCACTTTTTGGGGACTTGTTCGTGAAAAAAAAGGGTCCAAAAAAAGCGGCCCAAATTCTCACTACTGCCGCCCTTCTTTTTTCCATTATCGGTCAAGGGTGCCCAGCTCTCCTCGGCCGATATACACGCCCCAGTCCCACCTTCACCATGCCTCCGACACCCCCCCCCCCCCCGTCAACTTTGTTCATTCCCGCGACAGACTGCAGTTGGAGGCACCCAAAATCAACTTTCGATTATATCGATTTGGGCGCCCATGAGAGAAAGGCACCCATCTCCCGATTTGGGTCGAAGTATGGGCGTCTTTCTCTTTTCAAAAATAAGCTGGATAATCGACTCAGGGATCACTTGCGGTAGATAACATGCTGAAAAAAATAAATAAAATGTTTCACTTGTTGATATCCACATTTTTGTGTCATTGAAGGGATTTCTTGGTAGCGTCTTCTAGATCCAGATACAATGTGATTAGCTCATGGCTCTGATCTGGTTTTCTCCTGTAATTTTACCATTTTTCTAGTTCTCAGCAACAAACAAGAGTTCTGTGACTGTTTAACCTTATAATACAGAGTGAGCAAAACAGAACAAGTCTTTACTAAGACTCAGGTTTCTTGGCATTTCATTTTTATATTGTTTTTGTGTAATCAGGAATAAAAGTGAACAAGTTTTAGGTGATACTTTTTTATATTGGGGGGGGGGGGTGGATTTTGCCCATATTTCTCTTAGTAGTTCTGATTGACCAAGGAGCTCATTTTCAAAGTACTTAGAGGTCCTTTTACTAAGGTGCGCTGAAAAATGGCCAGTGCTAGTGCAGGTGCATGTATTTTCTAGCACGTGTAGCGGACGCACATAAAAAATGAAATTACCACCCGGGCCATGCAGTAGCTGGGCGGTAGCTCCAAATTGACACACGTTCTGCGCACGTAGGCACCAACGTGGCTTAGTAAAAGGTTGTTATGTAACTTTATAAGTCTAAGTGCTTTGAAAATATGCCTCCAAGAATCATATTCTGTTTATCAGATCAGATCTCAAAAACTAGTCACATCTATATTAAGTTAGTCTAAATAAAAAGTATCACTTAAATTTCTGTTTGCCTTTATTTCTGTGTATACATTTGGCTAACATGGCAATAATGCTCACTTATTCTGTAATCAGAGTGATGGACAGAGAGCAAAACAACTTGAAATAAGTGGGACAAGTTTTCTTTTTTTCAAGGAGCATCTTCTAACCCACATATCTTTCCTTTGTAAACTATTGATTGCCTATAGGGATAATGTTCTTTGCTGTTTCTTAGGAGTTATTTATGTACAAATGATCTCCTCTACCACTGTGAAGCTGGGAGAATTATTCTCACTGTGCTGCTAGTGTTAGTGTAACTTATAGTAACTGTGGTTTGCTAAAAAGAACATTCTTAAACTAGTGCTTTTATGATATTTAATAGTATATTCAACCTTTCCTTCCCGTTTTTCTTCTGATGGTGTTTCACTGCAACAAAAAGACTGACTCAATCCAAGCTAAAGGGCAATGTCATGGAAAAGGTCACCGACAAGGCCAAGAACATTGTCACGGTCAAGGGAAAGGCCATGGACATTGTCACGGGGAAGAGCAAGACCAAGAGCATTGTCAAGGGAAAGGCCAAGGACATTGTCACGGGCAAGAACAATGCCAAAGCTGCAAGAAAGAGAAACACTGAAGCCTTGTTTAAATGGTATACAATATTGTGCTTCTGTGCATAATCTATGCCTTTAACAATATTATGTGCCTATACCTTTGAATAAAACAACATTTTACTAAATTGTCTTTATCAGAGGTGATCAAGAAACAAAAATAGAGATGTGATTTGGTATGGAAGTTTCTTTGTGATGTATTTTATTGATGTGAATCCAGGAGAAACTTCTGGTGGCAGCACTTGGATCATAAACTCAGCTCAAAATTCAAAGCAAGTTATGCATTTTCTGGTAGGTGGCAAACGCATAATTCACTTTTCTGGACATTTTGTGCCCTCATCCAGATAAAATCAGGCCTTTAAACTTGCTAAAAGGCCAGATATAATCCAGGCAAATAGGGAACAGGTTTGGGAAGGGGCAGTGGCGGAGTTGGCAGCTATCCTTTTATTGGTGATATTCAGTGGTTAAAACAGGTAAATATTTATTTAGTTAGGCCTGCCAACTAGCAGAAAGTCACCACTTAGACATATATTTGGCAGCGCTCCGTCAACAGTGTACTGAATACATGTATATAGTTAAATGCTAGAGTCGATGCCTAACTAAATAGTGGCTGCCCCAGCTGAAAATCAGGTTCACTGTACATCAGAACACATACAATGTTGAATGCTGGATCAGACTAAAAGCCCATCAGGCCCAGCATCCTCTCTCTGACAGTGGCCAATTCAAGTTTCTTGGAAAAAGCACCAGCAGATCCTAATAGATATATCAACTTGATAAGTTACCTGTACAGAAGACTAGCCCAAAGGTATCAAATGCATAACAGAACCTTCAACTGTGCCTTACCATTCCCCTGCCCTCTATCTCCCTCGGCTGGCCAGCATCAAACCTTTCCCTCTACCCTCCCCTCCCCCATGTTGGCTAGCATTTCATCTTCCCTTCTCTCCTCCATGCATCCAGCATTTTCCTGCTCTGTTTCTGAACCACTGCCACCACCACCCCCACCTCCTCCTTTGCTAGCCTCAATTTAAAGAAGATTGAATGCTGCACAAGCTCTAAAAGCCCATGCTCATGCTGAACTGTCCCATCCCCCTCCCACAGGAATTCAGTCTGGGAGGGGGAAGGAGCAAGGCAGTGCTTCATTGTGGGCTCATGTAGTATTCGCTCTTGTTCTCCGTGGACAGCAGGATAAGTCAGCCACACACTGGTGACGTCATCCCACGAGCCGGAAACGGATTCTGCTCTCCCAGAGCTCAAAGGAACCTTTTGAGCAGGTCCCTCTGATCATGTGCAGTGTGCACTATAAATGTCCCTGCTTGAGCGTCTTGCCTCAGGTGTACCCAGCTATGTTGCGTGTCATCATCCGTAGGGGAGGAGGCGGGTATTTGTGGCTGACTTATCCTGCTGTCCACGGAGAACCCCTGTTTCTGGTAAGTAACTTCACTTTCTCCATGGACAAGCAGGATGAGTCAGCCACACACTGGTGACTCCCCAGCTGTGGGTCGAGAAGGGTCAGGTGTGTCCCCTTAAGAGGTTTTGTTCGAGTGCCTGCTGTGCTGCTGAGGTAGGATGAGGCTGCGCGGAAAAGCATAATAAGAGACCACCAGGTTTGAAGTTTGTTTTTTGTTTTTTTTGAAATTCAATTTAACTGTTTAACATAAATTAGGCAGCTTTAACCACAGTTTATGTAACCATTTAACATAAGTGAAACAGTTTTAACAACAGTTTAACTGTGAACCTTAAAAAAAGGGGGGTTTTTTTGGGGGGGGGGGGGTCTGCATGAGAATGAGTAGCAGGTCAACCTGGTAAACAGATAGGTCAGTGAGAGTCTGACATAGGTCTAACAGTGAGAGTCTGTCTTAGATGCGTGAATCCTCTTGCCTTCAGGCTGTATTGCGGCTGCTGCAGTTTGGAGGACAGTGAAGCCGAACTTATTGGTGGTTTGTAGAGGACTGTCGAGGCAGTAATGGCGTGTGACAGTGCGACAGATGTCCTCCACTGAGGTAGAGTGAAGGTTGGCCAGTGTGGTGGCCATGGCCTGCAATTGGTGCGCCGAGGCCTTGTCATGGAGGATTAGGCCCTCTTTCTCGTAGCAGAAGGCTATGCAGTCTTATATCCAGGCGGAGAGGGTGCGTTTGCCCACGGGGGCACCCATCCTGTTGGTGTCAAAGGAGATAAAAAGCTGGGAGGCTTTTCACTGTGGTTCTGGGCGTTGGAGGTAGAGGCGCAAGGCTCAGGTGCAGTCCATGGTGTAGAGGAGGCGCTCCTCTTGGCTATTGTGTGGTTCTGGATTGAATGAGGGGAGCACAATTGTCTGATTGATGTGGTTGATGCCCACTTTGGGCAAGAATTTAGGATGAGTTCAGAGAATTGCGTGGTCATGTTATGTGTATAGTGGGTAAGTCACGAGGGCTTGGAGTTCACTGATGCGTCGGGCAGACGTTATAGCAATGAGGAATAGGGTCTTCCGTGTGAGGAATTTGATCTCTGCCTTTTCAAGTGGTTTGAAGAGAGGGAGCATGAGGCGGCATAGGACAATGTTAAAGTCCCATGCTGGAGGCGGCCATGTTATGGGAGGATAAAGGTTTCATAGCCCCTTCATGAACCTGGTCACCAGGTGGTGAGAGGCCAGCGGTCCACTGTCCAGTCTGTCATGGAAGGCTGAGATGGCGCTGACATGGACTCTGATAGAAGTTGTGCGGAGGCCCGTCTGCGAAAGGCTAAGCAAGTATTGCAGGACAGCTGGGAGATGGCATGAGAAGGGATCTATGTGAGCTGCTTTGCACCATGCTTGGAATCTCTTCCACTTGAGGGTGTAGGATTTCCTGGTGGAGGGTCATCTGGCCGCTAGTAGGATGTCCATGACTTCTGGAGAAATATGGAGAGGAGCTAATGTTAGCCTTTCAACATCCATGCTACTAGGGCCAGCGTGTTAAGGTTGGGGTGTAGCGTGGCCCTTTGGTGTTGTGTGATGAGATCCAGTTGGCTTGGGAGGCGCATTGGCTGCGTTGCTGCCAGGCGTTGTAGGAAAGGGAACCACACTTGTCTTGGCCAGTACGGCGTGATGAGAATGATGGTGGCCTTGTCTTGGATGATTTTCAGGAGTGTCTCTTGGATGAGTGGGGTTGGAGGATAAGCATATAGCAGGTGCTGTCCCCAGTGGATCGAGAAGGCGTCATTGCTCAGTCTGAGCGGTGAATGTCGTTTTGAACAAAAAAGTCTGCACTTTGCATTGTCTTCGCTGGCAAAGAGGTCTATTAGTGGTGATCCCCACTTGAAGAAAAGTTGTTATGTGACCTACGGATGGAGAGTCCATTCATGAGGGTCCAGCTTCCGGCTGAAGCTGTCCGCCAGCGTCTTGTGGAGTCCCGGTAGGTATGACGCTTGTAGGAGGCAGTGTCTGGAGAGGGCGAATGTCCAAAACCGGTACGCCTCCTTGCACAAGGGAAGGGAGCCTGTGCTCCCTTGCTTGTTTATATAGAACATGGTCACCTGGTTGTCCGTCTGGACCAGGAGGTTCTTGTTGGAGATCCATGGAGTGAATACTCGGAGTGCATTTCTGATGGCCCTGAGCTCAAGGAAGTTGATGTGGTAGCATGATTCGGAGGGAGACCTTGGACCAGGGGCATATCTGGACTCCGGCGGTAGGGGGGGCCAGAGCCAGAGGGAGGGGGCACATTTTAGCCCCCCCCGCCGCCACCGACCCTCCCCGCCATTGTCAGACCCCCCCTCCACCGACTCTCTCCACCCCCCCTCCCACCGCCAACCCTCCCCCGCTGCCGTTGCTTACCTTTGCTGGCGGGGGGGCCCCAACCCCCGCCAGCCGAGGTCCGCTTCCACCTGCCGCTGCCTTAAAAACTATTTCTTCAGCTGGCGGGGGACCCCAAACCCCCGCCAGCCGCCCCAAGGTGTTTAAAGTTCATCTTTGGCCTCCTTGGCCGTGCTGTTGTTGATAGGATTCAACAGCTCCTATCAACAACAGCACGGCCACGGAGGCCAAAGATGAACTTTAAACACCTCGGGGCGGCTGGCGGGGGTTTGGGGTCCCCCGCCAGCTGAAGAAATAGTTTTTAAGGCAGCGGCAGTTGGAAGCAGACCTCGGCTGGCGGGGGTTGGGGTTCTCCGCCAGCAAAAGTAAGCAACGGCAGCGGAGGATGGTTGATGGCGGTAGGTGGGTCCAGGGCAAAATCTGCGGGGGCCCAGGCCCCTGAGGCCCCACACAGATACGCCCCTGCCTTGGACCCTGTGTTTGTAGGTGAAGAAGATGGGCTCCCCATCCCAGCTTGGAGGAATCAGTGGTGAGTGTGAGCTGGTGTTGCAGTTGCTGGAGAGGTCTCCCTCTGTAAAGGTTTTGGTGGTCCTGCCACCATGTGAGAGACCTGCGGGCGGCCTGGGTAATGGTGATTTTTTGGGGAGAGAGGTTGAGTGTGCTGGTTCCATCTCTTCCGGAGGTACCACTGGAGCGGCCGCATTTGTAACTTGGCAAAAGTCACAACGTGGATGGATGTGGCAAAATGTCCTAGGAGTCGTAGGAGGGTCCATGCTGGAACTCTTCTCGCTGATATGATGCGTCATATCTGGCGTAATATAGCTTGTCCCCTGGGAAGAGGCAAGAAGGCATGCAGCATTTGGTGCGGATTTTGGCCCCAATGAAATCCAGTGTTTGAGTGGGGTGCAGGTGTGACTTTCAGGCTCATTTTTGAAAGAGAAGGGTGTCCAAAAAGCGACACAAAAGGCACATGGGTGTCCCCATGAAAGAAGGTCGCCGAAATCCAATAATCAAAACTGGGCCATAAGGGCGTCCTCAGTGCGAAAACGCCATCTATGGTTGTCCCCACAGGGGGCATGTTATGGTCAGCATTACGAGATGGGCGCCTCCAGCGTATAACGGCTAGCGAAATCATTTAGCATGGGTGGGAACATGGGCGTCCTTAGTTAGACCTGAAATAAAAATGACCAGGGTAAGGGGGAAGTTGTCTTTAGACCCATTAACGATTTTGTGGAGTTGGAGAGTGGTGAGAGCGTTGTTGGGAGAGAAAGCTGAATCATTGTTTGTAGAGAAAGCTGAGAGTTTGTTCAGTACCTGTTACCTTTTGTCTGTGTGCCATAGTCTGAACGTTTTCACCCTCACCTGCCTCATTTGTGTTTTACCTTTTCAGCTTTCCCTACCCCTTCTAACCCCCAAACCCAGACACCACTACTCCTTCCTCTATCTCCCCCATCCCCTCCCCCTATCCCTCTCCATTCACTGTCCCCAAGTTCATATTTCATTCCCTTACCTGTTTGTAGTCTCTGTTTGTCTCTTTGTCCTGTGTACTGCTGCAGCGTGTTTGTGAAAACTGCTTGGAGAGTGAGTGGCTAGAGGGTGTGGCAGGAGAGTTTGTAGTGGGTCACAGAGTGCTTGCAGTGTGGCTCTGCTGTGTGTGATCGCATTGTTTGTCGGTGGTGGGAGAGTGAGTGTCAGTTTCTGTTTGTTGCTGCTGTGTTTCACCAAGTTGGTAGGGAGAGGTGAGCACTGGTGTCACTGCATTGCACCTGTAGTGTGGGGAAATGGAGGCACTAAATGCACAGGTGGCTTACATGTTAGAGGAAGAGGGGAGACACTGCAGGAGGTACTCACACCCCAGAGTTTTCAGGCCCCGTAGCAGTTTCCTAGACCTCACTGACCTACAGTGTCTCACTAGGTACCGCTTTGATAGGGCTGCCATTCAGCAACTTTGTGACCAGCTCCAACCCCTCCTGCAGCCCAGGACCCATAGGAACAACCCCATCCCTGTGCACCTAAAGATCACTGCTTCTCTATCTTTTCTGGCCACTGGGAGTTTTCAGTTTGTCCTATCTGTGAACACGGGTCTCACCCAGGCTTCCATTTCTAACTGCCTCACCCAGTTCCTTGATGCCTTCCTTACCCACACCTCTGAGTACATCACCATCCCCCCCCCCCCCCCCAGGCTCTGCAGAACAACATGGCTGACTTCTATGCCGTAGCTCGCTTCCCCTCGGTCATAGGCACCATTGACTGCACACATGTCGCACTCAGACCCCCCAGGGCAAGAGAGGCCACTTATAGGAACAGGAAAGCATTCCACTCACTCAATATGCAAGTTGTGTGTGACGCCCAGGGGGAGATTCTAGACATTTGTGCCCGATACCGAGGTTCCACCCATGATGCCTATATATTGCAGCACTCAGGAATCTTCCGCAGGTTTGTGCAAGGGGAGATCACCGACAGATGGCTCCTCGGTAAGTGCAGCATGGATCTGCCCAAACTATACCTCCTCCACCGGGCAACCCTCAACACTGTCTCCCTCCAGCTCACTCCACAACCCACTATCCCCCCCCCCCCCCACCTCCACAAGGTACCCACTCCAAACAATAAACACTCATCTTTCTTATCCTGCTTCTCCCCAAAGGTAACAGAGGCTACCCACAGCGGAGTTGGCTCATGACCATTATTATTATTATTAACATTTGTATAGCGCTACCAGATGCACGCAGCGCTGAACACCTGACATAGACAGTCCCTGCTCTATAGAGCTTACAATCTAAAAATACAGACAGACAAGACAATTAAGGGCGAGGGAAGTACTGGGTGAGAAGGTGGGTTTTCAGCGTAGAGATGGAGCTAAACGTACAGGCTCAGGAAGTTTATTCCAGGCATAGTGTGCCGCGAGGGAAAAGGGACGAAGCCTGGAGTTAGCAGTGGAGGAGAAGGGGGACGACAAGAGAGATTTGTCCAGTGAGCGGAGTTCACAGGGAGGAATGTAGGGAGAGATGAGTGTGGAGAGGTAATGGGGAGCTGCAGAATGGATGCACTTAAAGGTCAGTAAGAGAAGTTTGAATTGTATGCGGAGGCGGACAGGGAGCCAGTGAAGTGACTTGAGGAGTGGACTAGTGTGGGTATAACGATTTTGGCGGAAAATAAGTCGTGCTGCAGAATTTTGGACAGACTGGAGAGGAGAGAGATGGCTGAGAGGAAGACCAGTGAGAAGTAAATTGCAATAATCCAAACGAGAGGTGACTAGGGTTTGGATAAGGGTTCTGGTAGCGTATTCAGAAAGGAAGGGACGGATCTTGCTAATATTGTAGATAAAGAAACGACAGGTTTTGGCGATCTGTTGAATATGTGCAGAGAAGGAGAGAGAGGAATCAAAGATGACTCCAAGGTTATGAGCCGAGGAGACAGGGAGGATGTGAGAGCCATTAACAGAGATAGAGAAAGGGGGAAGAGGGGAGGTGGATTTAGGGGGAAAAATGAGAAGTTCGGTTTTAGTCATGTTTAGCTTCAGATGGCGTTGAGACATCCAAGCAGCAATGTCAGATAAGCAGGATGAAATTTTGCACCCACAAACAGGGTCAGAGGAGAAGTACAACAGTAGACATTGGACCACCCACCATGGAGTGGAGGAGTGGCCTAGTGGTTAGGGTGGTGGACTTTGGTCCTGGGGAACTGAGGAACTGAGGCCCAGATGCATTAAAGACGTCGGTAATTCCCGTTCCCTACCGATTCCATAGCGAATCGGTAGGGAACGGGAATGCATCAACGATAGGGAATGCAAATGAGCTACTCGTTGTAGCTCACTTGCATTCTCTATTCCTTCGGTACCTGAGTCGGAGAATCGGGACGTCCCTTTAGATTAGGCTCCTCTTCCTGGTCTCTTCAGCCAATCAAAGCGGTCTTAGCTGGCTGTTGTCAGCGAAACGCGCTCTGATTGGCTGAAGAGACCAGGAAGAGGAGCCTAATCTAAAGGGACGTCCTGATTCTCTGGCAACCAGGAAAATATAAAAGTTTTGCTGTGGAGGGGCGGCGAAGACAAAATATTGATGGGGGGAAAAAACACCAGCGCCGGCAGAGCTAAAAAAAAATGCGAAAAAAAAGACGTCTCTCAGAAGCGCAGGGAGAGTACGTCCTTAAAGGACGCCCCTCACATGCGCTCCCTGCTTTTTTTTTTTCTTTTTTACCTTTTTTGGGGGCCCTTTTCCTTTCTGATTCCCTCACAGGAGCCCTAACGAGAGGTCAGACATCTCGTTAGGGTTCCTACGGTAAGGGAATCGGAAAAACGGTAGTGCATCTCATTATAATGGGCTGCAATGGTAGTGCAGCTCATTATAATAGCTTTTCAATCATTTGCATTCCGTTTTCGTTGCCTGCCACCGTGGCAGGGAAAATGCCCTTAGTGCATGCCCGGGGTGAACTACTTGCGTTTTAAACTGGCTGGAACCAGTTTAAAACGCAAGTTGTGGGCTCGTTAGGTTTTGTGCATCTGGGCCTGAGTTCGATTCCCACTTCAGGCACAGGCAACTCCTTGTGACTCTGGGCAAGTCACTTAACCCTCTATTGCCCCAGGTACAAATAAGTATCTGTATACAATATGTAAGCCACATCGAGCCTGCCATGAGTGGGAAAGCGCGGGGTACAAATGTAACAAAAATAAAATATCGAGCGCACCTTTGGACAACTTAAGAACAGATTCTGATGTCTGGACCATTCTGGAGGGGAGCTCCTGTACAGCCCCCAAAAGGTCGAAAAGATATTCCTGGCCTGCTGCATGCTACCTAATTTGTCAATGCACAGAGGACAGGCCCTCCCAGAAGAGCCACAGCAACCACAGCAGCAGGCCCCAGATGAACAGGATGAAGAGCCCCCTCCATCTCTCACCCACAGAGCAGAGCAGAGTGCACACCAGCTGGGGGTCAGAGCCAGGCAAAGACTGATCGAGACAAGTTTTGTGTGAGAGTAAGTTGACATTTATTTCTATCACATAGATAGTATTTACACACCACCACCACCACTCCACCATCATCACCCGCTCTGTGTATATTCCCCTCCCTCCCTCCCTCCAACCCTCACCCCACCCCCCCAGCATGTCCCATCACTTTCCCCACCCCTTCCCCTGGCCCCGTCCCCTCCTACCCCTCCCACCGTGTTCCTTTGCAGCTGGTGCTGCAGGGGAACTCTGTTGAGATTCCTCTGATGAGATCCCACTCTCCTCTGTGTCCACAAGGCAGCCTGCTGCCTGAGCTGCTCTGTGGAAGTCTGGCTACTTTGCGGTCTGTGGCTTGCCCTGCAACCTGGGCACAGGACCCAGAAGGGGAGCTGGTGTGGTGGCTGCTGGACCAGTGGCTGGGGAGGCTGAAGATCTCAAGCTTCTCTTCTTAGCGGGTGGTTGCTGTGCAGTGGTGGAAGTAGACGTCAGTTGTTGCTGCATCAGGGCTGTACTAGGTGCTTTCAGGTCACGGCGTAGGCCCTCGATGCTGTGCTCCAGCCGTTGGAGCTGCTGTACCACTTCCCGTTGGGTCTGTACTGCTTCCCGTTGCACCTGGAGCGTTTCCCGTTGCAGCTCCAATTTCTGGCACCAGTAATCTTCCATGTGCACATTCTGGCCCAGCAATTGTGTGGCGAGGTGCAGTAGCTGCTTCCTGTGGCTGGATGGCCCCTGCTGAGGATGTGCCCCCCACCTTCTGCATCTTCTTCTTCAGTGCCACCATCGGCAAAGGCTGCGGGTGGTGGAGGGGAGAGCCTCTGCTGCGGGTGGTGGAGGGGAAAGCCTCTGCTGCGAGTGGTGGAGGGGAGAGCCTCTGCTGCGGGTGGTGGAGGGAGAGGCGGCGCTGCTGGGTCCTGTGGTTCCACCCCATAGTCCTGTGTGCTTTCTTGTGCAGGCCCACTGGTTTGCTGCTCTGTGTGCTGGGGCTAGTGGCCACTAGGGCCAGCTTCTTCCTCTGACTGGCTGTTATCACCTGCATAGCAAAAGGGGAGGAAGTGTGTTGGTCAAAATAACCCACTTTTGTTTTTCAGCATTCATATACATAGCCCCACAGGCAAAGACCCAGCAAAGAGATGGTGAGGAATGGGATTGGCAGGTAAGCCACAGATGTCATTGTACATGGTACAGAGCTGGAGATGAGGAGCGCAGTGTACTACAGAGACTGATGTGCAAGAGAGCCACACAGGCAGGTGGGTAGACATAGAACTGTGGAAGGAGTGCAGAGGACACAGTGGCTACAGCACGGAGGTGTGGGAAGGAGATATGCAGAGTTTGGTGATAGGGAAAAGAGGAGGGAGTGGGGAAGGCCCCCAAAGCTGTGAAACAGTGTTAACCTACACACACATTGCTGGAAACCCTCCCCCCACCCCCCAGCTACTCCCTATGTCATGGTCTGTAATGTATAGTGATTTGTATTGCATGTGGTGTTCTCACCCTTTCCCCTACTGAGGAGCACCACACTGTCCCCCACTTGTGTAAAACAGAGTGTAGTACAGCACAACAGATACCCCAGCTTCCTAATTGTGAACCTACCTGAGCCCTCAGGCTATGTTGATGTGTCAAGGGACCCAATGCCATGGATCCCCTCCTGAGGCAAGAGCCCAAGAATGATGCGCTCGATGGGGTAATGGGGGTCAAGCTAGCGGTGTCATCTGCTGGGGGGCTGGCACCAGCCTTCCTCCTAACATCACACCTCAGCCGGTGCCACTTCCGTTTGCAGTCTTCCACATCCCTGCCACAGTGGAAGACTGCATTGACCCGGTCCCTTACTGCCTCCCATTCTCTCTGCTTCATTGTAGCAGCCAGCCTCTGGCCCGTGGGAGCAAAGAGACGCGTGTGCCTCCTCTGGATTTCCTGAACCAGCAGTTCAATTTCAGGGTGTGTGTCTCTACCCAGGGTGGGTGGTTGCTTTGCTGCCATTGTACCAATGCGATACAAAGAATCAAAAATACAGAGAAGGGCGCTTAAATACAATCCCAGGGACGCCCATGTAAGAACGCGATGGGCGTCCCTGAGATGGGCATCCTAATTTCGATTATTGACAAAATCCCTAAACATCCCCAGCTGCTCTGGCGATTTGAGCATCCTCATTTTGATTATGGGTGGGGAACTATGGGCGTCCCCAGCTGCTCTGTGTTTTGGGCGACCTCATTTTGATTATGGGTGAAAATGATAAACGTCCCCAGCTGCTCTTCCCATTTGGAAGCTTGCATTCCCTTTATTGGCGCCTCTTTAAAACAGCTTTTTCTGTGCTTGCCTAGGTTCACGGGTATCCACAGCTGGTAGTTTTTCTCCCACTTTCCACCTCGTGTCTCCCCGCTAGGTTCCATCCTTCTTTATGTGGTGAACCCCAGTCCCCTTTTATGAAGTGCCCACCCATTCTCAGCGTTGCTGGGAGTGGGGAGGGGGGGAAGCATATATGCACTGAATGTCTTTTCCACATTATTCAACACAGTCCTACAATCCTCCATAGTTATGGAACAACAACATTTCTAAATTCTATCCTGCAAACCATTTTCAAGGTGGCCACAGATGCGTGCCTACCATGGCCTTGAGCCCTTAAGTCATGGTGAGGGAGAGGGGTTCTGGTTACAGTTCCTATTCTAAATTACCTGCAGGTGGCTACAGCCTGGTGCCTATATAATTCCCCTAGCCTGTACCTGATGTATTATATTGCAATTGTGATGAAGAAAACATCCATCTAATGCTTTTACCGTTTTCCCTTTTCTCCTTAGCACTATATACCATTGCTGATACATTCAATGTGAAAAGATGACCAAACTGTTTGTAGCTCCTTCCTCACCCTCACCAATGTGGTTTGGTTATGGGTAAGGATGTCTGGTGATCAGAGAGCAAACATCTTCTATGCGCTACCTATGGTTATCTGCAAGTTTTATACTTGGCAGATCACGAGTGCTAGACAACATACCTATTATTTACACAACTCTGTGCTGTGGGGCTCTTTGGTAAGGGGGGGCAGAGGCTGTATGAGCATTTCTGTTCAGAAATGCCCACCCAGCCTCCCCTCCTTACAATACAGCCATGCAGTTTGGAAGGAACAGGTGACCTTCTGTATGGCCACACGTATGACACATATGTACCAAAGTTTCTCTGTCACAGTTCACCTGTCATGCAACCCAGATTGCTGCCTCCTCTCACATCAACCCCAGCATTTGATAATATGTAGTGCACAAAGTAGAGACACACACCCTGTTATATGAGAAACTAGTAAAAAAGGCCCGTTTCTGTTTTAAAGAAACAGGCGCTAGCAAGGTTTTCCTCGGAGTGTGTATGTTTGAGAGAGTGTGTGTGAGAATGACTGTGTGAGAGAGAGTGAATGTGTGAGTGTGTGTGTGTGTGACAGAGAGAGTGAGACTGGGTGCGAGTGTGTGTGTGAGAATGAGAGTATGTGCCAGGGTCCCCCCTCCCTCCCAGTTCCAGGGTAGTTGTCCCCCCCCCCCCCCCAGTCTGTCTCCCAGTTGCAGGGTCCCCCCTCTCTCCCAGTTGCAGGGAGGTCCCCCTCCCTCCCTCCCTTCCTTCCTCCCTCCCTCCCTTTGTCCCAGTTGCAGGGCCCCCCTCTCCCTCCCACCCAGTTTTAGGGTCGGTCGCCCTCCCTTCCTCCCAGTTGCAGGGTCTGTCTGTCTCTCCCCTCCTTTTGTCCTCCACGTTTTAAGGCACTGTCTTTCCAGTTGAAACAGCTTTAGACTTGTTTCAGATAGAACAACAATTTAAAAACGACAATGTGAATCAGCAGCTCCTAGGTTTGCTTGGTTTTGACTGTATACCAATGACGGCTGCGTAGGGGAGTGGAAACAGAGATTAACCAATGGGCTTCCTTGCTTACCATAGACTTGCTTTGCTCACTTCCACTCCTGTTTATTAAACGTCCTGCAGCATCTCATAGGTTTGCTTGCTTTGTGACTTCACCCGAGGCACAGCCAATCAGTGTGATTCATGACGTCAGTTTGATCTACAGCACCTAGCAGACCACGGTTCCAGGCAGCCTCAGAATGTTGGAGGTGAGAATTATTATATAGGATATGAAATATATAACTATTTACAAATTCCCCCCCTCCAAAGACTTTCAAGGGAGGCTACGTCCTTCTCCCTGCATGGCCTTGTGCAGCAGGCTAATGAGCAGCACCAGGAGTAGCCTCTGTGCCCTGAAGTGCTGCTCGTTAGCCTGCAGCATTGCCGACACCTCCAGCCTCATTGCTGACACCTCCTGCAGCAACTGGTTTTGGCTATTCACCAGTTGCTGCAGGAGGCGCAGTGCTGGGGATGGGGATGGTGTGGAGAGGGCGGGTGGTGTTGAGCCTTCATCCCAAAAGTCTGGCCCTTCTTTTGTTGCCGCCTCCTCCTCCTCCTCCTCTTCCACCACTGGTGCTGCCTCAGTCTCCTCCTCCTGCTGCTGGCGCCCTGGCATGAAGCAGGAAGGGGGAAAGGTGGGGTCAGTGGTGAGCCCTGGCCTAGACACATGGGGTGTGAGATGCATGAAATGACATGACAGGGAACCCTGGAAGCTGATCTGAAAAAGGAGTACACATGTGTTGGCAGGGCACACTCATTCCTCAGCAGCATGTTAGCATTTTGAGTTGTGACTATGGTTGGATGACCGATTTTTTTTTTTTTTTTTTGGGGGGGGGGGAGGAAGAGGGGGGTGAAAGTACTACTTCTTTACATTACTTTCAAATCATGCTATGACATCCACTAAGAGCAGGACATCAGGCAAGAATACCATGAAACAGTATCTACCCCAGAAAGGGGGATACAGAAGTGAGGCATGTCATCTCATTCATCTCAGAGGAGGTTAGTTGGAAGTTACTGCCACACTCATGGGAGGGTAGCTGCAACCTCAGGCTTTGATCTGGGACAGAGGTGTTATGACTTACTAGTTGCTATTAGCCACTTGGAAACTGAACATGAAATTTGCATTATTAAATAAATACATTTACAAAGGACTACAGGTGCCCTGTTTATAATACTTACGTTGAGCCCTGAAGCACCGTTGCACGCTCCTAATTATATCAGGGTGGTCCTGTCGTATGCGCCGGAACCGGCGTCTCAGAGACTCCAGGTCCCTCCTGATGCCAAAACATCTGTAAGATACAAATTTGTACACCAGGAGTCAGGGGGTGGCCCTTCTTGCCTTCACAACATAAAATCATTTGGCAGCCACCTTTGCAACCTGTCTCTTATATTACTCCAAGCTCTTATAGAGACAGTCCTGGGAGGCAGGTGGTGGTAGTGTATAAATATTTATTATTTATTGCATTAGTATCCCACATTCCCCTACCTATTTGCAGGCTCAATGTGGCTTACATAAATTTGTTGACATTGTCATATCAGGATATTTGATACAGTTAGTAATATGTAGCGATCAAGGAAGGGAAGAAGGGAAGAGGGAAGAAGGAAGGGAGTGCTTAGGATAGTTGTATAAGGTGAGCTTTCATGATTGAGTGGGTTGGTGAGGTGACTTAGTGAGGTTATACGTGTTCATTGTAGGCCTTGTTGAAGAGGAATGTTTTCAGAGATTTTCGAAAGATAGTTGTTTCGTTGATTGCTTTCAAGTCTGTGGGTAATGTGCCTTAGGCACAGCTCAATCAAGCAAAGATTTTCTGCGGGCTGAAATTAGGCTCCCGGCGCACAGACATGTTTCTCAGTGAATAACCGTTGGGAAACGTGCATCACCTTATATGGACGCCCATATGTGATGGACATCCTTACATGCACAGTTCCATATATGGGTCAGCACGTGGACGTCCTGGCACATATAATGGGTCCGCATGTGGACAACCATCACGCATGGACATCCATGATGTGAATGGACCGTCGTCACGCGTGCGGGGTCTTATCTGGATGAGTACTTTTTCACACGTGCGGAACCTTCCTTATATGGATCATTTCCCATAGCTCCATGTTCCGCAGGTACAGTGCATGTACTTGCAGACATCCAGGTAAGGGAAATATTTAAAAAATTCATAGTAATAACATTTCTTACAGAACTACTGAAGGACGTCCCTCTTACAGGCCCGCCATCCTTCAGCAGGCCTAGTAAGATGGACGTCCGTTGGCAATTCTGCAAGAAACACATCCTTACTGTACTTTGCACTTATGAATGTTCCTTATATTTTCTGTACCTGGATGTCCGCAACTACATGTGGAACAACCAAGTACATCAGAGAACTCTAAAGTATAATAAAAGTAATAAGGACGTCTTTCTCGTAGAACCGGCGAAGATCACTGATATGACAAATTGGGCAAGTACAGTGAATGTTTTAGGGACGTCCTTTCGTAGTTATGGAAGATGGGCGTCCTTTTTACTATACTTTGGGCGTCCCACACTGCGATAATGGAATGTCTGTGGACGTCCATACTATTTTTCGATTATACCTACCTGATTTTGGATGACTTCGCAAGGGCGCCCTAATTCATACTTGGATGACCTTTTGAAAATGCCCCTCTTTGTCTCGTTAATCAGGAAGCCCAGTAACTGGAGTAGGGCTACTGTGGATGTGATTGCCTTGTTGGTCTCTAGGGGTGATGGCCCGACGAGTAGCCAGTCATCAAGGTAGGGGATGACACACACCCCTTCTTTGCGCAGGTATGCTGCCGCCACTGCAACACATTTTGTGAAAACTCTTGGTGATGAGGACAGTGGCGTAGCAAGGGCAGGGTGGTGGGGGCGGTCCGCCCCGGGTGTCAGCAGGTGGGGGGTGCTCCGCTCCCACTGCTCCCACCCTGTCCTGCCTTTAAAAAAATTTGCGAAGCGCCGGAGTGGCAGGCAGCACCTCGCGTCTGCCCTGCTAGTAAAAATCTCCTCGACGTCATCGGGCCTTCCCACACTGAGGAAGTTACCTCAGAGGAGGGCGGGACTCAGTGTAGGAAGTCCCGACGACGTCGAGGAGATTTTTACTAGCAGGGCAGACGCGAGGTGCTGCCTGCCACTCCGGCGCTTCACAAATTTTTTTTTAAAGGCAGAGTGGTGGCAGGAGAACGGAGCTGGTAGGTGGGTCGGGGGGACTCAGATGGGAGAAGGGTGTGGGGTGGGGGTTCTTAGATGGGGGAAGGGGGGTGAGGGGGAGGGGTTCTCAGATGGGAGAAGGAAACTGAGGTGGGGAGGGGGTTCTTTGATGGGAGAAGGGGTGGGGAGGGTTCTTGGATGGGAGAAGGGGGTGGGGTGGGGGTTCTCAGATGGGAGGAGACTGAGGTGGGGAGGGGGTTCTTGGATGGGAGAAGGGGGGGTTCTCGGATGGTTGAAGGGGACTGGGGAGGGTAGGGGGTTCTCGAATGGGAGAGGGGGATGGGTGGGGAGGGGACTGGGGTTCTCGGATGGACTGGAGTGGGGAGGGGGTTCTCGGATGGGAGAAGGGGACTGGGGAGGGGAGGGGGTTCTTGGATGGGAGAAGGGGACTGGGGTGGGGAGGCGAGGGGGTTCTCAGATGGCAGAAGGGACTGGGGTGGGGAGGCGAGGGGGTTCTCGAATGGGAGGAGGGGAGGGGGCTTTCAGATGGGAGAAGGGGGCTGGAACTGGGGTCTGAGAAGGGGCCATATAGGAAAATGGGGGCCATGCCTGGGGCTGGTGGGAAAATGGGGCATGCGTGGGTCAGGTGGGAGAATGGTTCTGGGGCTGAAAAGGGGGGGGCCCTAATACAAGGCATGTGGATGAAGGGGGCTGGAACTGGGGGGCTGAAAAGGAGGGTAGGTGGGATAAGGGGGCCAGTACTGGGACTGGAGGCTGAAAAGGGGCAGGGTCTGAAACTGTGGGGACTGGGGGCTGAAAAGGAGACAGGGAGAAGTGGCTGGGGCTGAAGCTTGGGACTGGTGAGAGAAAAGGGCTGGGGTTGAAACTGGGGGCTGAAAAGGGGACAGGGAGAAGTGGCTGGGGGCTGAAGCTCGGGACTGGTGGGAGAGAAGGGCAGGGGCTGAAACTGGGGACTGGTGGGATAGTGGGGCTGGAACTGGGGGCAGAGAGAGGGGCAGATCCTGGATGGAAGGGGGAGTAAGAGGAAGAGCAGACCCTGGATGGATGGGAGAGGGAGGGCAAATGGTGGATTGAAGGGGCAGAGAGAAAGGGCAGACAGTGGATGGAAGGGATAGAAAGGGCAGACAGTGAATGGAAGGGGGAGAGAGAGAGGGCAGATAGGGGCAGATGGTGGATGGAAGGGGCAGAGATATAGATGGAAGGAGCAGGGAGAAAGGGCAGACTCTGGATGGAGGAGACAGCAGAGAGGGCAGACACTGGATGGCAGAGAGAGACCGAAGACAGATGCTGGATGGAAGGAAGATAGTGAAAAGAAGATGAGGAAAGCAGAAACCAGAGACAACAAACTGTAAATAAAATATATATTTTTATTTTTTTGCTTTAGGATAAAGTAGTATTGTAGCTGAGTTAATAAATGTTTGTAATTGAACATGTAAACAAGGTAATCTTTTTATTGGACTAATTTTAATACATTTTGGCTAACTTTCGGAGAACAAAACCCCCTTCCTCAGGTCAGGATAGGATACTGTAACAATACTATACTGTATTGACCTGAGGAAGGATGTTTTGGCCTCTGAAAGCTAAATGTATTAGTCCAATAAAATGGTATTATTTTATTTTCTATATTTGTTTTATTTCTATTTGTTAATTTGTAAAGTGGTGATTGGTATTTGTTAGTTTTTTTCAAATTTACATCTGCTATCTTTATATTTTGCACAGTACTAGGGGACATTTTCTGTTTCTGTGGTGTTGCATTGTATGCAGAGTCTGGCATATTGGGGGTTCAGTTTAATTTTTGTCTAAATAGAAAGTTTAAATATTACTACTTATTCTATAGTGGATTAGGGTGTATCTGTGTTTGTGAAAAAGACATGGCTTTCAGTTGGCATTGACTGTGCAGGATCGACGATCTGTACTATTCTGTCTGGTTTCGTTTTACAATAGGTGAATTGATGTTCTAGTGCTCACTGTAGTGTTTAAGATGCTTTCCTTTTCCTTGTGTGATTCGTAGAAATTACTGCTTATGGTATGGTAGAATTGCTCTATAGGTCCTGAGTGTTTTGTATTCTCGGCATGCCTAGTACTGGATTTTGGAGTGGAGTGTTAAAAATGACCGGCCCCGGGTGTCAACTACCCTAGCTACGCCACTGGATGAGGAAAGTTCGAATGGTAGGGCTTAGTATTGGAAGTGGTGGCCTAGTACTTTGAAGCATAGGAATTTCCTGTGTGCTTTGTGGATTGGGATGTGGTATGCATCGTGGAGGTCTAGTGCGGCTAACCAATCGTTTTTCTGGATCAGTGGGAGGATGGTGCCTAACAAGTGCATCCTGAACTTCTCTTTTATGACATACTTGTTGAGATGTCGGAGGTCTAGGATGGGTCTGAATCCTCCAGACTTCTTGGGAATGAGAAGGTAGCGGGAGTAGAACCCATGGTTGAGTTCTGTCAGAGGGACAGGCTCTATAGCTCCCGATTGGAGGAGGGTCTAGAGTTCATTGTGAATGAGGAGGGTAAGGTGCTCCGGAGTTGTATCTCTGGGTGGGGGTCGGTTTGGAGGCATTGAATGGAGGCGAATCCTGTATCCGTGCTGTATAATGCTGAGGACCCATTTGTCGGTTGTGATCTTTTCCCAGGTTTTGAAGAAGAGAGAGAGGCGGCCCCGCACTGGTGGGATTGCTACTGGTGCAGAGTCAAAAACTGGGTCCCGCCTTGGAGTTTGTGGTGGGGTTTTGTTTTTGATGTTTCCGTTCTCTTGGACGTTGCCTCTGTTGATAGGAGGGGCCATACGTCTAAGGTTTTTGTCGTTGCCATGTCGAGGGCCCATCATAGCGTTTAGTGCTGTGCTGGTGCCTGCAGTAGTGGTATTGGCTGGTTTGTTGCCTTCGCGTTGCTGAAGGGCGTAGCAGGCCATCTGTGGAGAGAGTTTGTAGGGTGGTGCAGTGGTCTTTTAGGGTGTTGACTGTTTCTTTTACTTAGTCCACGAATAGGTTCTCCCCGGCAGTGGCGTAGGAAGGGGAGGGTGGGAGGGGCAGTCCGCCCCGGGTGCACGCGCTCAGGGGGTGCCGGCCCCGCTGGTTCCCTGCTCTCTCTGCCCCGGAACAGGTTACTTCCTGTTCCGGGGCAGAGAGAGCAGGGAACCAGCGGGGCCGACGCAGCTCCGAGTGACGTGCACTCGGGGCGGATCTGCCATCCCGCAGGTAACAATGTGGTCCGGGGGGGTGGGTGCGCCGCAGAGGGGGTGGGGGGGTCACGCCATGCTGCACCCGGGGGGGGGTGCGCAGCGGCGACCCGCCCCGGGTGCCATTAGCCCTCGCTACGGCACTGCTCCCCGGATCAGGGCGAATCAGCAAGGCATTCGGGTGTATCCTTGTGGAGTCCAGAGGCCCTGAGCCATGACATTCGTCTCGCAGCGATGGCCACACCGGCTGTGCGTGCTGAGGTCTCGAAGGCATCAAAGGCAGCTCTGTTCATGTGTTTTGCACATTCTTCCATATCGCGGAGGGCTGGGGAGATGAGAGTTTTGCAGTCCAAAGGTAAGGAGGACAGGAGATCCTCGGTTCTCTTCCGGAGGGAGTTGTTGTAGAGGACTAATTGGAAAAGGTGGGCATCGATCTTGGCATTTAGCATGGTGCCATGGTACACCTTTTTCCCAATTGTGTCCAGTGTTTTTAGTTCTTTTCCTGGAGGGTTAATGGCGTGGGTCCTGGAACTCCTTGCCTTTTTGAGAGCAGATTCCACAATGATGGACTGATGGGGAAGCTGAGGTTTGTCAAAACCTGGGCAGGGTAGAACTTGGTATTTGAGGTCTAGTCTTTTGGCGACAGCTGATCCCATGACAGGAGTTTGCCATATGTTTTCTCTGCAGTCCAAAAGAAGTTTGTGAACAGGTATTGCTGTCGTGGGTTTTGGTGTATTTAGATACCTGAGGATGCCTAGGTCATCGCTTTGTTGGGTCGTATCCTCGGGTGGAGCGAGAGAAGCGGATACTTTTTTGAGAAACATTGCGTAGGTGAGGTCTTCCGGAATTTGTTGAGGTGGTGGTTCAGTGGGGATACCTGCCGAATCCCGGGGGTTGGAGGAGTGGAGGTCCTCATCGTCAGTGGCCAAGAGGTCTGGGGTAAAGGCGTCACTCTCCTGCTCTGAGGGGTAATCATCCGGGGTGGATGGTTGTAGTGGTGCAGCTGTGGAGGGCCATAGGGTCCCTGTAGCAGCTGCCTCCATCCCTCCCCATTGGTGGTGGGATGTCGTGGCAGAGACGGAGAGCTGTGTGAGCAGCTTGCTGAAGAGACCCAGCAGCTGTTGTTGAGATGCTGTGGCCGTGGGCTCGAGAGTCGGTTGGGAAGGTAGTCCCGTGGTTGGCGTCGGTGCCAGGGTCGGGTGTCGTGGCTTCCTGAATCCTGCACTTCTCTGAACCTGATGGGGGGCCTCTGTCTGTGGGGTGAGTAGGAGGTATTGGATGAGGAGGAGGAAGAAGATCTCCGGTGTTTCCTGCGCTCCGTGTGCCTAAGTGGGCCCACCTGAGTGGCCTTCGGGTAGTGGAGGGAACACTGCTTACCTGTGCCCCTGATGTGCTGTGCCTGATGGAGTGGTTATTGGTGGTGTCTCTGGTTTTGGTGTGCTGGCCCTTTAAGGGGGCGGCATCTTGAGTCACAGCCTGTGCAGGGAGAGAAGCCTGAGGCTGAGAATCTGAAGCTGTGCAGTCTGTGCTTTGCAGTGTGAGGAGGAGGCTGTTTTGAGCTATGCCCGACATTGAGGGAGGAATGGCAGCCCAGACAGAGGTAAGGAGCTCTGGTGCTGGTCAGGAAGCAGTTGTGGGAGCTGGTTCCCACATCTGAGGCAGGCTCAGGTGCTGGGAGGGCAGCGATCTTGCTGTAGGCTGCAGGGCAACTGCAGGGAGCAAGGAGGAAGCTGTTGTTTGATTTTTCTGTATTGCTGGATGTGCTGGGCTCCATCCCAGTGGGAGTTGGGGAGGGCTGCTTGGCAGTCCCACTAGGAGTGGGGGCAGGAAGCATGGTGGCGTCTATAGAGGTGGAAGGGTGCTCTTGGTCTGTGAAGAGAACCAGAGCTCTTTTACCTTTCTTCTTTTGTTTCTGTGGAAGCTGCTTGGTTTGTTCAATCAGGAAGTCCTTTAGAGCATGCAGTCTGTGCTGGCGAGCAAGCGAGAGCGGTTGGGGACATCTGGAGACACAGGGCAGGCAGCCATGAGGTGGGCTGTGCCTAAACAAGGGATGCATACCTCGTGTGCTTCTGTTGTGCTCATTTTCTTCTTGCAGCCTGGGCATTTTTTAAACGCTGGTTTCAAGGTGCTGGATATCTTTTGTGCAGGGTCTGCCATATTGTAGAGAGAGCAAGAAAATCCGACCGTTTGCAGGGCGGATAAGGTAAACTGAGGCAAGACGCTCAAGCAGGTATATTTATAGTGCACACTGCACATGCTCAGAGGGACCTGCTCGAAAGGTTCCTTTGAGCTCTGGGAGTGCAGAATCTGTTTCCGGCTCTTCGGATGACATCACCAGTGTGTGGCTGACTCATCCTGCTTGTCCATGGAGAACAGGCAAATCTGCTCCCTCCCTTTTTTCAGGGTATAGGGATTCAACGCGCCCAAGCAACCCAGCAGTCTCTGATTATGCACAGGCGCAGTAACAGCCCAGGACTCTAGAGTTTCAGCACCACAAGCGAGGACAGCACCTTGGGAGCCGGAGCCTGTGCTCCGCATCTCCAGCAGACCTCAGTCTATGTTGCATCCCTATATCCCTATTTTCACATCTACAGCAGACCGGGAAGTCAGATGGAAACAAGTGCATTCTATGGGCAGCAAGCAGCAAGAGCCACAGTAGAAGGACTGCGGCGGGAGAAAAAACCAAGGTGGGATCTGCTATTCCATTTCTGCCTACGGGCCATACCGCCTGCATCAGCTTTACCTGTTCTGTATTCAGCAATCTATCCATCCATCTACAGAAAACTCTCATCCTTCTGTTCACCCTTCCCGCTGCCATTCCTTTTTTCCCTTTAACTTTGTTCTCAATACACACCCAGGAGGCAACCATCTTCACTTCTTATATCCAGGTTGCTATCCCATCATCCTTCCCTTTTTCTCTGTCTCGCTGTGAATAGAAAAATTATTTTTCCATGATTATGGTGTTCGCTCTATTTGCTACACCACCTTTCAAAAAATAAGTCAAAAGCTAAATATTTCTAGCCTTCATTACTCTGTCCCTTCACTCATCATCTTCCTGCCTTCTCTGCCATTACTTTTCTGCACACAAGCCATCCATACACCATGGAGAATCCATCAGTCCCAAATTAATATCATTATTCCCTACAACCATCTATTCCTAGGGAATCAGTTTAATTTTCATTCATACACATATCCCTGGCATGCTCCATCTCTGCCTCTCTTCTTTTTTTCATCCATCCCACCTTCCTTTTTTACGTCTTGCTGCCATTTGCCCTCCATCCATGCTACATCTTTGTTGTGCTGGATTTTAGGGTTTCAGCAGTAGTTCAGTTCATTTCTAGGGGGAAGGAAGCAACAGATGAATGCTGGTAACAATGCTTCTGCTGAGTTCTCTAGGTGGTGTGGGATACCACAGGAATCAGTCCCCTCCCCTCATTATTTAATATTTTATGTCCCATTTCTGTAAGGTGCTGGATACTTTTGGCTTCAGATATTATGTACTGGCATACAATATTCACAGTTGAAGATTAGTGAAGAGTTGATTTTAGAGAACCTGAAAATCATGGGTGATGTGCATAGCCATTTGGTTAAAAGAAAGATCATTGGTCTTGAATACTGTGAAGTCTGAAGTGTTGTGTTTTGGTGGGTGGGAGGAGGTGGAAGTACATTGATTGCTATTCAGAATGATCAAATTCAAGTGCATCAAAGTTGTTTGTAATTTAAGAGTGTGGATTGATTGAAATTTGGCATTCAATGCACACATCTTCTGAATTAGCTCAGGTGATTTTTTTTTTTTTTTAGCATGTGTGTATAGTTTGTCAATTACATTCTCTTTTGGATGTGGGGAAGTTGAAGTTATTAGTCCAGACTTTGATTCTATGGTACCTCAACTATGACAGTACTCGTTTTGTGGGTCTATTTAAAAACCTTCTTTCATAAACACAGGCAAAACACAGCTGCAAGGTTACTGGGGGTCTGGATATAAGAGTCCATGGGGCTCATTTGAAAAGAGAAAAACATCCAAAAAATGGCATAAATCTGCATTTGGACATTTTTCTCACAAATTTTTGAAACCCATTTTTAGACATTTTGTTTCTATGAAATTTACCAAACGTGCATTCAAATCACAAGGGGGCATGTTAGGGGTGTGTTAAGGTTGGGATCTGGGTATTCCTAATCATAATGGAACAAAGCAAAACCGTCCAGGACTAAAACTAAGATGTTTTTAGCTAGACCTGTTTTTGTAAATAATAAGGCACAAAAAGGTGCCCTACATGACCACTGGAAGAAACCAGGGATGACCTCCCCTTATTCCCCCAGTAGTCACTGACCCCCTCCCACCTACTTCCCAATGTGATTAAAAACATTACTTTCCAGCCTCTATGCCAGCCTCAGTTATTATACTTTGGTTCATTAGAGCAGCATGCAGGTCCCTGGAGTAGTATAGAGGTAGGTGCAGTGCATTGCAGACAAGTGGAACCAGGCCTTTACCTCCCCTTACCTGTTACACTTGTGCCCCCTTCACCCATAAGGGTTACTGTAGTGGTGTACAGTTGGGGGTAGTGGATTTTGGGTGGGTTTTAAGGGGCTCAGCAGACAAGAAAAGGGAGCAATGGTGAAATGTGTATCTTTTTTTTTTTTTCAAAAATGGACCAAAAAGATAAACACACAGAACACAAAAACATCTAGCAAATAGCCATTAAAAAAAAAGATAGATGTTTTTCAGTTTTGAAAATGGCTATATTCCCCACTTGAATTTTGGACTTTTTAGCAAAACGTCCAAAGTTGGACTTAGACATATCGAAAATGCACTTCTATGTTATTTTTCACCAATTACACTGGCTGCCTCTGGTGTATTGTAAGGTTTTAACGGGTCCTTTACAAAGGCGTGCTGAAAAATGGCTTGCAGTAGTGTAGGTGTGGGTTTTGGGTGCGCGATGATCCATTTTTTAGCGTGCCTGTAAAAAAAAGCCTTTTTTAAATTTTTGCTGAAAATGAACGTGCGGCAAAATGAAAATTGCAGCACATCCATTTTGGGTCTGAGACCTTACCGCTAGCCATTGACCTAGCGGTATAGACTCACATGGTAACTGGGCAGTAATGACCTACGTGCGCCATATGCTACTTGGTACGCGTCCGTTATGCGCGCCTGAAAATAAAAAATATTTTTCAGATGCGCGCCAAAAATGAAATTACCTCAAGAGCCACGCGGTAGTCAGGCAGTAACTCCATTTTGACTCACGTTGGGCAAGCGTAGACACTTGCGCAACTTAGTAAAAGGACCCCTCAAATTTTTAATGTTTGCTTTTAGGATTTTGCATGCCCAGGAATCCAAATGATCTTGCACCAACCAAGCTGCAATCTTTTCTGAACAACAAAATGTTTTCTACAGATTCCATACAATAGGCTGTTTCATCTACAGATAACTAGGAAGAGAGCATTTTATGTTATGGGACTAATATGATGGAACAAGTTACCAGATAAGATCTAGCATTAGTCCAGTTAGCTTCATTTTTGGAAACTTATAAAGGCTTGGATATGGCAGATGGCATTTAGGGTTGGTGTAGGAGATGGGGGTTTGGGATGGTATGGGTTGTGTTGTTCATGCCGGGATTTTATTTTTATTGATATGCCCATATGTTTTTTTCATTTTGGGGAACTGTGTTTTATTGCTATTGTGGCTATATTTACATTTTATTAATGTTGTGATTTTATGGAATTTTATTTGCATTTGTTGGGCATCATCTTGAGATCTATGGTTAAAGAATGTCCATACATTGCAGCAAATAAATAATTACATTTATAAAAATCTATTCAGCCTCTTTTATCTTACTTGTATCTTTCCTTTCATCATTGACCCTTTGTATTTCCGTACACTTCTACATGGAAGCTCTCAGAATTATGCTGTTCATTTTATTCATATGTATATATATATATGTATTTTTTTATTTTTTTAAATGAATGATCCCACTGTATGTATCAGCAAATACATATGAACTTCTGCAGGCACTCTACAGAAGGATCTCTATATAGCAGAACCTTTTATAAGATACTACCAGAATTGAACATGTTCTGACCTGGACAACTCAATTCTTATCTCTGCCTTCTATGTACAATGGGTCCTTTAGTGTACCAAAGGTGAGAGATTGAAGTAGCCTAAAATGTGTGTTTGGCAGTATTTGAACTGGATTCCAGAACTAACTGTGCCTATTTTCCTCTTGAATGGTATTAATAAATGAAATGTGGATTGCATTGACCAGGTGACCTAAGAGATTTTGTATTAATGTGAAAAATACTTAGCAAATTACCAGGTCCAATATTTATGTGCATATGACAACTTGAAGTTTTCTTTTAATTGTTTCCAGTGCTCATACATCCAGTATTAGGTGTCAAATTCCAATGCAACAGTGTAAACTTTTCAGCCTGAGCTTTATGTATTCAGTTTACTTATGATAATCCCATCGTGTGTCTGTCATATGTTTAAATTACAATCCAAATTCAGCTATAATGACAGAATACTGGTAAATGCAAATAGCACAGCACCCAAAGCGTTAAAATGGGCCTTTAAACCAAACACTAGTCCTGATTCAAAATTTCTCTGGTCAACTGCACAGAGGTGTACATCAGAAAAAAATGAACCAGTTCATCAAACCAGCCAATTTAGATTCCCCCCATGTGCATATCCTCTCTCCATTGGAGACATGTGCAGACAGCAATGGTTTGGTTCCAATCCACTGTAATTAATCCTACAGCTGTGAGCACATGTGTAAGCCAGATTCCAGTGTGTTGGTAGCTAGTATTCCATATTTACCCTATAAGCCAAAAGGAGAACTGAAATTAAACTACTATAATCTAGTTTCATAAAGAGTCTCTTTGAAACAAATGTTGATTAGAAAAAAGGGTGTTGGTACCTCGAGTAATACTTTTATATTGCTATTGCACTCATGTTGGCCTATATCCTATCCTTCTTATAATAAGTCCATTTTTTGACTCACAGGCCATTTTCTATGTAGAAGATCCATTCGGCCTGAAGTAGGCATGCATCATAATTCAGGATAGCTCATGTAAAATTAAAATATAATATTTCAAAAGTAGAAATTAAAAAATGCAAATTACTTTGCACTGGGATTTTTTTTTTTTTAATCTTTGCATCTTTTTCGAACTGGCCTAAAGCACCATCCGCCAGATTGCATCCAAATTTGGGGGGAATCCAAGATGTGCATTGGATAATGAGCAATAATTGGATGCTAATGACCAATTGTTGGTGTTAATTGGCACTAATTAAGATTTGTGCTCTCATCTGGCTGCACACTATTCTATAACGCTGGCCACCCAATTCTCATAGCACACAAACCAAAAGGCGGCATGGCCATGAGACAGACATGAGTGGGTCAGGTGCATTCCAGAAAGATGGGCGCAGTGTTATAGAATATGGGGGATCCATGTCCATATTGCACACCAGGATTTACACCAGGTTTCAGCTAGTGTAAGTTCAGTGCCCAGAGTTGGGCACAGAAATCTGCTCTAAGTGCTATTCTATAAAGGGTCTGCACCGTTTACAGAATAGTACTTAGCACCAATTTTTTCCAGTGCCATTTATAGAATTCTTCCCCCTCACGAGCTTTCATTAGTAACTATTGGGGGAGGAGGGGAAGAACCTTCTCTCTGCTCCCTTCTCCAAGCTAATCATTGTTGAACCTCCCCGTTCACTAGCTTTCATTAGCAACTATCAGGGGGAGGAGGGGAAGAACCATCTCTCTGCTCTCTTCTCCAAGCTAATCATTATTGAACCAGTTCTTGGCCAAGAGTCACAGGCCAATGCTACCACTTGAGCCTTAGCACATACAAGCATGCATCCTGAACCAGGCTTCTAAGTGTTACTTTTGTGTAGTGGCTGAGACACCCTGCTTGCAGGAGCTATGAGTACTACCTACACAACATCCCCAGTGCCAGCTGGACGAAGGAATGCACCCTGGGCTTGGAGGAGTAGCTTAGTCGTTAAAGCAGCAGGGGTGAATGAGGAAAGTTAGTTTACATTGTTTCTCTCGCTGGTGCTCACTATAACCGTGGGCAGGTCACTTCACTCTCTCCATTGCCTCAGGTACAACTTAGATCAGGACTTCCCAAACTTTTGGGTCACAAAAACTTGCATTTTGAGTTGCAACTTGTGTGGGCTGAAAACAAAAACATCATCGACCTGCACTTCCTATCAAGCCCACTCTATAATTAGGCCTTCACGGGCTCTAGGGAAGGTGTGGGATGAAGGCAGCCTTGGTTGTGATGGTAGAGGAGGGCCAGAAGCAGCAGTATGGAAAACAAGGTAGACCTCCAGGGGTCGTGTGAGTTCTGTAATGAGGTCATAGCCACAAAAAGATTGATAACCACTACATTTGAAATTTGTGTTTCATTTACATTGCATACAAATCTATCCCATGCCTATTTTCAATCTGGATATTCTTAAAGCCAAACTGGCTAGTAGGGACGACCTATCATTTGCAATGAAAAGTCATCTGCTGATAATAGTGCACACTCTTCATAAAGAATGGGACCTATGTGTAAAGAGTGTACTTTTCTTAATGAATGCATGATATGTGCAATACTTTTCCATATAGGCACATGGATGATGGTTTGCACATGTGTGATGGTTCACACATGCATGCACTGTTATGAAGAGAGTGCATACTCTTTACACATACAGACAATTCTATAACTTGCCTGCAATTATATACATCTTGCACACATAAGGGCCCAGAAAAGTGGCACTTGTATGCGTTATTGCATTATGCGCTATTCTATAAGGTAGAGCTTAAGTGCCTTGGGATGAATTCTACAAATAGTGCTCAGAAATGGGCAGAAACAAAACAGGAGACAACCCTCTGCAGTATCCATGCAGACAGTACAAACAGCAGCAGTGATCCAAGGAAGGACAAGACAGCAAACTTTCACTCTAATGTAACTTTAATGCACAAGACCCAAACTGGCCAAGTTTCAGATAATCTTAGTCAGAGGTCTACAAACAATAAATACAAATATATATAAATATAAACATAAACATCTATAAAAACATCAGTTGATAAGCTATCAAATAAAAGACACCAGAATAAAAATAGAATCATTACCATGCTGGTTTCCAAATATAAATGCATAAGTAACCAAGATTTGGGAGAGATACCGGTGCCAGAAATGGTATTTATTTATTTATTTATTTATTTATGTATGTATTTATTTGTTGCATTTGTATCCCACATTATCCCACCTCTTTGCAGGCTCAATGTGGCTTACAATACATCATGAATAGTGGAAATGAGAAGAGAATAGGCAATTGGTATTACAGAGGATTTTGGGTTACATGATAATGATAAAGCATAGTATTAAAATAACAAGAAAACATTTTAAGATAATTCTGGGTACATGTAGGGGATTTCACATGTGATGATCTTGGTGATATGTCTTATTGAAGAAATGAGTCTTCAGTAGTTTGCGGAAGTTGGTTAGTTCGTAGATCGTTTTTAGGTTGAGCGGCAGTGCGTTCCAGAATTGTGTACTCATATAGGAAAAGGTTGATGCGTGCATTAGTTTATATTTTAGACCTTTGCAGTTGGGGAAATGAAGATTAAGGAATGTGCGAGATGATTTTTTAGCATTCCTGGGTGGTAGGTCTATCAGGTCTGACATGTAGGCTGGGGCATGGATGATTTTGTGAACTAGGGTGCACACCTTGAACGCGATGCGTTCTTTGAGTTGGAGCCAATGTAGTTTCTCTCATAGGGGTTTAGCACTTTCATATTTTGATTTCCCAAATATGAGTCTAGCTGCAGTGTTCTGGGCTGTCTGGAGTTTTTTGAGTATTTGCTCTTTGCAGCCAGCGTAAAGTGCATTACAATAATCTAGATGACTGAGTACCAATGATTGAACCAATGTACTCAAAGCTGATGAGTCAGAAAAACTGAATGAAATCTCTATAAACCTGGAAGATGTAATGGCGCAATTTGACAAATTGAAGAGTAGCAAATCACCTGGACCAGATGGTATTCATCCCAGAGTACACATAGAATTGAAAAATGAACTTGCAGAACCATTGTTAGCAATATATAATTTATCTTTAAAATCAAGCATGGTAACGGAAGATTGGAGGGTGGCCAATGTAACGCTGATTTTTTAAAAAGGTTCCAGAGGTGATCTGGGAAATTATAGACTGGTGAGCCTGACAGGTTCCAGGCAAAATGGTAGAGACTATTATAAAGAACAAAATTACAGAGCATATTCAAAAGCATGAATTAATGGGAGACAAAGCCAACATGGATTTAATGAAGGGAAATCTTGCCTCACCAATCTACTACTTTTCTTAGAAGGGGTGAACAAACATGTGGATAAAGGTGAGCTGGTTGATATTGTGTATCTGGATTTTCAAAAGGCATTTGACAAAGTACCTCATGAAAGACTCCAGAAGAAATTGGAGTCATGGGATAGGAGGTAGTGTTCTATTGTGGGTTAAAAACTGGTTAAAAGATAGAAACAGAGAAAAGGGTTAAATGGTCTGTATTGTCAATAGAGAAGGGTAGATAGTGGGGTTCTCCAGGGGTCTGTGCTGGGACCATTTCATTTTATCCTATTTATAAATGATCTAGAGATGGGAGTAACTAATGAGGTAATTTTGTAGGCAATAAGAGCTTATGTGCTAATCAGTTAGGGTACAGTAATACAGATATGCTGATTAGCACAGAAACACCCACTCTCCACCACCAGACACACCCCCTCTGTGCAAAAATATACAGTTATTTAGTGCGCAGTTTGCACATGCAGGGCCCTGTTTACTAAGCTATGCTGTAAACGTGCTAGCATTTTTAGTGCACAATAAAAATTAATACACTAACGCTAGAGACACCCATAGGAATATATGTGTCTCTAGCATTTTGCACGTGATAATTTTAGCACATCCTAAAAACACTAGCGCACCTTAGTAAACAGGGCCTGCAGATTGCAAAATTACCATGGGACGCCTCAGTGCATCCTAAGGTAAGTCTTTTTAAGCTGTGGTAAACTTGCACTAGTGCTTACCACAGCTTAATAAAAGGACCTCTAAATGATCAAAAAAGATGTATCATCTTTTACTCAATTCATTTGGAGGATTTTCTTAAAGATAGACCTTAGGCTTGATGGTTTTTTTGTATTATTTGCTTATAAATTTGATTGGGGGATGAGGTTTGTGTGGGACTTTACTAAATCTATACAACTAATTTTTTGTGTGCTATACTGTGATATCTACCTCTCTTCTTGATGTTAGCTAAGATAATGCTGATTGGTGCTTTTTTTATTTTCATTTTTTTGCTATGTATTGAATTTAAAACAGTTTGCAGTATTGTGGCTGTATGCACACATTATGCACGCTTTAACTATTTTTCACAAAACAAAATTTCAGAGGGGGCATGTCATGAGCGGAGAATGGGCACAGAAGTGTTGAACAGCTAGGGCATTCACATTAGCATGTGCTAACTGGCTAACACAGAGTTAATGCAGCAGCACTTAGCACCTCCTAAACAAGAGGCAGTGAACACTTCTGCATTCACTGTTTTGCAGTCCCACGCTCTAATAGAAAAATTAGTGCGGGACCTGCAAAAAGAAAAAAGCCCTATTTTAGAGATGTGCTAGAAATGGGCTTAATGCATAGGAAAGTCCCCTGTTTAAACATGTTAAGTTCATTTCTTAGTGCATCTTAATAAAAGGGCCCCTCTGTTAGGTATTTTCAGGGCCCTGTACAAATGGTTGAGATACCTTTTGACACATGGTCTGAAAAAAAAAAATAAGTAGGAGGAGATTGGGCATCCAAATGGCAGATGAAATTTGATGTGGACAAATGCAAGATGATCCACAATAGGAAGAATAATCTGAATCATAGTTACCTGATGCTAGGGTCCACCCTGGGGGGTCAGCATTTAAGAAAAAGATCTATTTGTCGTTGTAGATAATACACTGAAATCTTCTGCTCAATGTGTGGCGGTGACCAAAAAGCAAACAGGATGCTAGGAATTATTAGGAAAGGGATGGTGACTAAAACCAAAAATACTTTCATGGCTCTGTATTGCTCCATGGTGTGACCTCACCTTGAGGTTTGCATTCAGTTCTGGTCGCCGTTTCTTTCAAAAAAGATATAGAGGAATTAGAAAGGGTTCAAAGAAGAACGACCAATGATAAAGGGCATGGAGCTCCTCCCATATGAGGAATGGCTAAAGAGGGTAGGGCTCTTTAGCTTGGAAAAGAGACAGATGAGGGGAGATATGACTGAGGTCTACAAAATCCTGAGTGGTGTAGAAACAAGTACAAGTAAATCAATTTTTTACTCGTTCCAAAAATGCAAAGACCAAGGGACACTCATGGAAGTTACATGGAAATACTTTTATGTTCAATAATTTTTATTGATGACTTAGGTCAATATACACTTCAAACAGACATTTTACATTGAGAACCATCTCCTCCGTCATCAAAGTTTAACATATAACCCATTTCCCCCCAATACAAGACTCCTCCAACAATAAACATGTAACCAGAAACAGTATAAAGCCATATTACTCTCCCTCCCCATTTTAAGAGACCTAACCTTCCCCTGTCCTCCCCCCAACCCTCCCTCCCCCCCGCTTCACCAACGTCATAACCTCCAAAATCTCCCCCCCCCCGATCCCCCCCTACTAGGAACTAGATATTCCTCCCAGGCTTACAGAACTGCATATATTCATCCTTCATTGAGAAGTAAACTGTGCCCTCGAGGGTGTAGAATCTGTAGATATGGGCCCCAAATGGTAAGAAAGCTTTTCCTCCTTTTGGTGAGAGCCGGGAGTCTCTCACTTCCCAAGACACTAAAAGGTGTAATTGGTTCCTCCAGTGCCAGTAGGCTGGGGCTCAGATGACGTCCAGTATTGTAAGATACATTTGCGGGCAACCAGACACATCTTACGTAGGAACAAATTTGTTCCTCCCTCTAAATGCCCTAGAACATCTAAAATCATTTGATCTACCGTCTCCAAAATATGAACCCCTAGGTCCAGGAAGCGCTGGATATGTCCCCAAAACACTCTCAAGGTTGGGCAACTCCAAAACATGTGTAAAAACGATCCCTGTTTCCCTCCACATTTTAAGCAAGACGGTTCAGAAAGTCCTCCCATATGAAATAGCTTGGAGGGAGTAATATACCCTCTGAAGATAAAACGATATGCACATTCTCTTAGGCGAGCATCTGTAACTAATAGAGGTATACGAGCTACTGAATTAGATAAATGCAGGTGTGCTAAAGAGGTCCCCACCTCTTGTTCCCACTTGTTTTTCAAGGCTGTATGGTCTCGGGGGGGGGGGGGGGGGTTGCCATTTATTCAAAGCTCTGTAAAGTAGGGTTATTGAGATCTCCCTTTCTCTAAGAGAATTTAAAAAATTTCTAAGCTTGTTCCCCATACACCTACTCAGGGAGCTCCTTGGTAATGTAGCGATGTAGTGCCACATTTGCCCTATCGCAAACCTATTGCCCCAAGAGTCTCCCACTTGAATAACCACTTCCTCATTTGAAATGGGCTTCCCCTCCTCTGTCAGCAGGTGTTCAAGGCGAGAGATCCCCTGGGCGGCCCAATCTACGAAATTTTTACTTGTAAGTCCTGGCTGAAAGGCACAATTACCCTGCATCGTAAGCAGATCCGTGGCACCAGGGTCTCCTAAGTGCATTATAATTACTTTCCACACGGCCCGCATCAGAATCAACAGCGTGCTTTTCCGAAGCTCTGAGGGGAGCTGCATTGGGCTATGATGGAGCAACGATAACAACTGGTAAGGGGCATAATAAGCACCCTCAAAATCTACTGGGGTATAAATCTGGCGATGTAGACACCAATCCCATAGGTGACGCAATTGACAGGCCTGGTTGTATAACGCCATGTCTGGGACACCTAACCCACCCCAACTCCCAATTAAGTGTGAGAATTTAACCTTGGGTTTCTTGCCTGCCCAGCAAAACCGAGAGATTAACCTGTAAAAGGCCTTCAGATCTCTCCGAAGCAACCAGAGAGGCAAGGTTTGCAAAACATACAACCATTTGGGAAACACTACCATTTTTACTAAATTCACTCTCCCTAACAAAGACAAAGGGAGATCTTTCCAACCTTGAAGCACCGGGTCTCTTCTAGCAGCCGTGAGACATTCAGTCGGTACAACTGTCCCACATCCATGGGTAATAATATACCCAAGCATCGAAAAAACTTTCTTGCCCTGTGCAAAGGAAACTCCCCACCCCAATTCTCCAACACTTGCTCTGAGGAGGCCAAAGCTTCTGACTTTCCCAGGTTTAAACACAGACCAGCGTAGTCTCCATACTCTGAAAAGATCTCTAAAAGGGCCTGCAATGACTCTTGCGGCTGTGTCAGGTGTACTAAAATGTCATCTGTGAAGGCCGCCACTTTAAAAGATAGTGCTCCAATCGCGATTCCACCCACCGATGGGGTGTTCATTATATCTTTCAACAAAGGGTCGAGCGTTAGAACTAAAAGAAGGGGCGAAAGGGGGCACCCCTGTCTAGTTCCCCTGAAAATCGTCTGTCTCTGTCTCATTAACAGAAACTCACGCTCTAGGGGATGAGTATAAGGCTCTCACCGCAAACAAAAACCGTCCCGAAAAACCATACTTGGCTAAAGTTGCATAAAGAAAGCTCCAATATACCCGATCAAAAGTTTTTTTGGCTCCAAAGCTAATAAGAAGCGAGTCTAAGTTTTTCCTATGTCGATATTCTAGAGAAGCTAAAACTTGCTGCATATTTTTGCCACCGTGCATCCACGCTCAAAACCCACTTGAGTATCCTGTAACAGCTTCGGGAGAACCCATGCCAAATGATTTGCCATTATTTTAGCCAGTAGCTTAACTTCAAAGTTCAATAAAGAGATAGGTCAATACGATTCTGCTAATTCTGGGTCCCTCCCTGGTTTTGGGATTACAATAATTCGAGCAATGTTGAGATGTTAGGGCAGTTGTTCCTTCTCCACTAACACATTAAACATGTTCACCAGAGGCTGGACTATCTCCTCTCCCATAAGTTTATAAAATTCTGCTCTATAACCATCCACTCCCGAGGCCTTAGACAGGGCACTCTGCTGTATCACCGTAAAAACTTCCTCTGCCGTAACAGGTTGGTTAAGCATCTCTCCATCTACCTGTCTCAGTTCCGGTACCTCAATATTATTTAGATAAAGATCACAAGGAAGACCCCCCTCTTCCGGTGCCTCATAAAGCCATTGATAATAGGAATAGAATATGTTACAGATCTCTTGATCGGTATGGACCAGAATCCCCTGTCTCATTCTCATAGACAAAATCCTAGAATGCCCTTTCTTAACAGCTATAAGACGTGACAAGGCGACCTCCCTTGTTCTCATGTCTATATAGCTGGTATTTATAGTAAATCTGTGACTTAAGGGCCTTTTGATGGATAAGCTCATTTAGCGCCGCTTGAAGTTCCAACAACCTCAACATAGTTTCTGCAGAATGCGACTTGCCAAACCTTCTCCGGGCCACACTGAGTTACTGACTCAATCTCAGAATCTCCCTGTCTCTGGCTTTCCTTTTATGAGACGTATAACTGATGATTTTGCCCCTCATCACTGCCTTGGCCGCCTTCCAGTTCAGAACTGGCTCCGTCTCATAATCCTCATTATGGGCTTTGTATTCCTTCCAACAATTAGGAATAATGGCTTTAAAGGCCTGATCTCTATATAGCTCCACAGGAAATGCCCACTTCCATCTCTGCGCCGAAGGCCCCGCCGGGGTATACTCCAATTCAGCATGATCCGAGATCACATAGGCTCCTACAGCTGTTTTAACTACTGACCCAAGCAATTGTCTCGAGACCAATAAATAGTCAATGCGGGCTTGTGTTGAGTGAGCGCAAGACAAATGGATAAAGTCTGTTTCCTGTGGATGCATCACCCTCCAGACATCAATTGTCTAACTGCTTGCAGAAATTGGGAAGCCCCCTACCCTCATATTGGGCCGCCAACCTCACGGGGCCTGATCTATCCATCATGGGATCCATGAACATATTAAAATCACCCCCTACAGAAATACTTTAAAAAAAATAGGAGGAAATATTTTTTCACTCAACAAATAGTAAAGCTCTTGAACTGTTTGCTGGAGGATGTAGTAACAGAGGTTAGCGTATCAGAGTTTTAAAAAGATTTGGACAAGTTCCTGGAGGAAAAGTCCATAGTCTGCTATTGAGACAGACATGGGGAAGTCACTGCTTGCCCTGGGATTGGTAGCATGGAATGTTGCTATTATTTGGGTTTCTGCCAGGTACTTGTGACCTGACTTGGCCAGTGTTGGAAACAGGATACTAGGCTAGATTGACCGTTGGTCTGACCCAGTATGTCTACTCTTATGTTCTTATGAGAAGAAAGAGGTAAGGATTCTCCCCCAGCTGGCAATGACTCCCCATAAACCAGGAGAAGAATTTAGGAGTTTGGGGGTGATATTGGTCTCTAAATTGGTGATGGCATCGCAAATTTCTAGAGTGACATGTGCATCTTTTGCATATTTAAGATAGATTCGAAAACTGCAATCTTATTTTTCATGAGGCAACCTTTTTGCATGCTTTAGTCATTACAAAATTGAGTTATAACAAAGTGTATCTGTGAGTGTGAGTAACAGAACATTTGAAAAGTCTAGTTATTGCAGAATACAATAATGAAAGTTAATATGTTTGACAAAAGCCTTCTTTCCCCTGGATGATTTGAGGACTTTGGTCCTCACTCTTATTCTAAATCATATTGATTACTGTAATTCTTTCTACAAAGGACTGAAGCAATCATCTATCCACAGATTACATCTTTTGCAAAATGTGGCTGCTAGACTACTTACAAGTACTAATAGATCAAACTGTATCACTCCTGCACTTAACTCCACTGGCTGCCGATAGTTTTCTGAATCTGCTTTAAAATACTAGTTTTAATACACAAACCCCCAAATTCCGTATATGGCACCTTAAGTTGTGTGTGCTAATTTGGCCACATAGCCAAATTGTCTGCACAACTTAATTAACAAGCCAATCAATAATGGCATTAATTGGCTTTAATTAGAAGTTACACACACAACTTTCTAGGCATATTCTATAACGCATTGCACATAAATTCTAATGTGTACAGTCAAAAGGGGGTGTGGCCAAGGGCATGGAATGGGCGGGTCATGGGTGTTTCAAAAAACTATGCACACTTATTATAGAATACACCTGATCTGCTCCTAACTTAGGCACAGGTAATTAGGCCTGGTTTTAAGTGGCCTAAATGGGTGTGCCTACATTTAGTTGCAAGAGCGGCATGTGAGCATATTCTATTCTAATCATGCTAACTACGTGGTTTTACGGCACCGATTTTTAAGGTGCCATATATAGAATTTCCCCCAAAGTGCTTCATACTGGAATTCCATTGTATCTTTCTGATTTACTCATTCTCTTTCATTCCTCCCAACCCACATACTCCCAATAGATCAATCACTTGACCCTTCCACCTCCACTAAACAAATGGAGCTATCTTTACTTTTTCCTCCAGTAAATAATAGTAGCATTATTCCCATGGTGGGAATAAACATTTCTCAGTAGCTAGCATGTTCTGCTTTCTCAGTTTTTATGCATCTCGCTTATGATTTGATTCATCAAAGTATCTAAATCTTATTAATAGGATTGTTATTGTTTTTGGAAGAATACTCTTGTACTTATATTACGGTGTTAGATGTTTTTTCAGAAACATATTTTCCTAGAGCAATGTCTGATCAGATATACAATTAATTAGCCTTAATGTAGATTGTTTTCAATTAGTGACAGGCATTCCCTCTGTCAAATTCTCATGTTATATCCTTTCAGTCTATAACTGTTAGAACCAGCTCAATCCTCTATGATTGGGTATTTCTTGTTTTCAACCTTAATTAATTCCTTCCTGCTCAGGTCCCCTATTTATTTGCAAGCAATATGCAGTACATTGCCTGGATTTTCTTCAACAGTGGCTTCCTTTCATTTCACATTCCCATACAGGTCACGTTTTGTGGAGTAATCTTAAAATTATTGAGCAATCAACATTTTCCTTAGTCTCTGCCAGAGACCCTTGAAGTTCATTTATAGTTATCTTAGGCCTCCCTTCCTCACTAGGGAATTTGTTTACTAAGCCACACTAGCGGCTGTCCCAGCACTAATGCCGACAGAGCCCATTCACTTTGGTAAACAGGAGCGTAGTTTCCTTAACTCATAGGTACTGACTTTGGAGGGATTGAGGTAGTGCCTCTGTGGTGCCAAACTGTTTGCACTTTACAATGATGGAGTTGACAGTGTACCAAGGGATATTCAAACACATTAAAATGTTATTATAGGCTGCACCAACTATGTTCTTTTGTTTAACTTTATCCTGAAATTCTTTTGGCAGCTACATGTTCAGCATGTTTAGACCTTTGCTTCAAATTTACTTTATACAACAGAAACAGCTTGCTGCTTCATCTAGGAGTATTTAAAACAGCTCAGCTACTGTGACTGAAGACAGTTGTCCAGGCAGGTTTTGGGAACACAGAAGAATTTTTGTATCTTATTCTTAATTCCTCTTTGAATATTTTTCTAAAATTGTTCTTTCACACTGAAACTATGGAATATGTTGTGTAGATCAGTAAAACTAACTCCTATTTTAATTCATTTTGAATGTAATTTTTAGACGGCAGATTGTGAAAAATGTCTTAAGATGCAAAGTGTTTTGTGAGGCAAATTTTTAATTTTATAAATACAGTTTTTTTTTGTCTGTTTTGTAATTTCTACCTTGTTTCTTAAAGCCCTCATCAGTGCAGATTTCTGTACCAATTGGGGAAGTAATCCTTAAAGGATAGGATTCTTGGTGATTTTCATACAGGATGCTGCAGCATTGATGGCATTTGACTACCACTGCCACTGGGGGGGAGGGAGTTATCATGCTTTGTTAGGGAACCAGTGCATGTTATGCGTCCCTTAGAATGACTTAAAGGGCACAAACACTGGGTGCGGTGCTCTAACAGTGCTAAATAAGTCATCCCAGGGTACATGTTAATAAAAAGCAAAGCATACAAATGCATATAAAGCAGCTCATTACTATGTAAATGGCATAGCTCATTAAGCCATGATATGATCACTAAAATAACCCCCTTTAGAATTACCACGAATTTCATTAAGGTGGGCCCTTCAGGAGGGTTGGAGAGGGCTTAGGACCTAAGCCTCACCACTGTGGGGTATGATAGTTGGACTGGGGAGTCAATTGGGGGAGAGGTTTTGTTGGCGAGAGCATCCTAAAGGAACACTTGGTTTGGGGGGGCCTTATGCCACTGATGTTTTTAGCTAGTGATGACTCCTGTGCAATGAGTCCCAGGATGTTCAGGCCGAAGCTTGATGCTCCCAGGCCGCTGGACTAATGCTGCTTATGAGGTAGCTAGCAGGCAGTGTTAGTTCTTTTGCCATTGGAGTCAGCAACCTGCAGCACAGAAACACCACAGGTTGGTGACTTCCACAGTAAATGAAGGTGCAGTAAAGGTTCACTTTTTCCACACCTTGGTAACTCCCCCCCCCCCCCCCCCCACCATGTACACATAAGTACATATGCATCGCAACACTGGGCAGATCAAAAGGTCCATCAAGCCCAGCATCCTGTTTCCAACAGTAGCCAATCCAGGTCACAAATACCTGGAGATCCCAAAAGATAAGATAAGCAGTTCACCTTTATAATGGTTTATGGGCATCTCTTTTAGAAACCTGTCCAAACCATTTTTAATCCTTGTTAAGCCAACCACTTTTACTGTATCCAGAGCTTAATTACACCCCGAGTGAAGAAATATTTTCTCTGATTTGTTCTACTTAGAAACTTCATTGCATGCACTCTAGTCCTTTTACTTTTGGAAAGAGTAAACAAGCAATTCATGGCTGACTGTTCCACTCCACTCATGATTTTACAGACCTCTATCATACTTCCCCTCTGCTATCTCTTCCCCAAGCTGAAGCACCCTCGTTTCTTTCTTTTCCTCATAAGGAGGCTGGTAGGTAGGTCTTGGTGCCTAGGTTCTATTATAGAATACTGCAGCAGCTTCCCATATAACTTAGAATATTCTATAAATTACACATATAAGTAGGAGCCCTGCCCTGCCTATGCTCCACCCCCTTACAATACACGCTATGTAAATTAATCAGATATTTGCAGAACAGCACATGCAGCATGTTCGCATATACATATAAAAGTACACTCATACATGCATACAGTACAAGTCCAAAAATCCAGATGCCAGAAATCCGGACCCTTTGAAGCTCAAAAATCCAGACCACCCGAGAATCCGGACTCTTTGAAACCCAAACCTTTTCTGGTAAATGCAGCTGTAAAGATGCAGGTGTGGGACCATTTTCCTGTGTGTATCCGCTCCTAGATCTGCTGGTTCCACTCCCTTGCAGGAAGTTTACATAATAGGGGGTGGGACTGGCAAACCAAGCAGCAATGTGCACAGGGAAATGATCCTGTACTTGTGTCTTCACAGCTGTGTTTATGGAACTGATTGAGGACAACAGCAAGAGGGTAAGTGGGAGGGAGGGGAGAGACTGTAGAGAGGACATTTAATTGGGATGCAGAAGAGCACTCTGAATCTGTTAAGGTTGGGAACATTTGGAATCTTTCTTTGGTTTTTTATTCTTAGTCCCCCTCTCCTAATTCGCTCTAATTCAATGAGACAAAATCCAAAGAACAATTCCACTAATAAAGCAACGCTTAAAAATCCAAACAAGTGGAACTAAAGTCGTCTCTGAAAAAATTGCAAAAGCAATCACCAAAATTACCTTGAATATTCTTAACTATAATTCTGTTCTCTTCCTGTTTTACTTTTTTTTTATATTTTTCAATTGATTTTTTACTTCCTTGATGCATCAATATAAATAATACCCTGTTTCCCCCAAAATAAGACAGTGTCTTATATTAATTTTTGCTCCCAAAGATGCGCTAGGTCTTATTTTCAGGGGATGTCTTATTTTCGGGGAAACACGGTAAGCTTCTTGTACAGATAAAGGGAGGATTTGTAGCAGCAAAGGATAGAGAAGCCTGAGATGTACTAACACCATGTAAAGTCTAGCTTACACTGTCAGACCTTTGTTTTTGTTTTTTTTTTTATATTTATGAAAACAGATCTATGTTTAAATGATTTTTATTGATTTTTCAGAAAACATATACATTCAACGTTGTGCAACATACTCCCAGCATTGTAAGTCTCTGCAACTAACAACTAATCTTCCAACCCTTTAACTTTCCTTACCTCCCATCCCCCTCCCACCTCCCCCCTTCCCTGGTTAATCTACTACCCACCCTCTCCCTTCCCCCCCCCCCCTTTGGAGGTAACTCAGTCTCTTAACCTGTTAATCAAGTCCGTGCTTTACTTTTACATATTCAATAAATGGCCTCGTGCTCTAGGAGTCAATGTGTCCAAAAAGGGGCCCCATCTGCGAAAGAATCGTTTCTCTCTGGCGGGGGGTTGTCGTTTTGCTTCCAACCTTTCAAATCTCATAAGCTGTATCATCTCCCCTCTCCAAGACTGAAGCAAGGGAGCTCTTATGGACAACCATGATTTTAAAATGTTTAACTTGGCCACAATTATAGCTCGAAGCGAGAATTCCCGCATGCCCTGTGGGATTGGTGCAAGTATTTGCAGTTTTCCAAACAGCATCTCCGGATTGGGTTGCCAGCCAGCCTGCCAAGCATGTGAGATCCATTTCAAAAGTCTGTCCCAGAAGGTACGTATTTGCGGGCAGACCCAAAACGTGTCCAAGAGTGGCTCCTGCAGCCCCGCATTTTGGGCATGCCCCATCTGGGGATAAGCCCATATGAAAGGCCCGCCTTGGCGGTATATATGCTCTGAGCGCTACCTTGTACTGCATCTCCCAATGTTTTGAGGATTGGGTTATTTGCCTCAATCCCAAAATGTGTTCCTTTAGTGTTGCAGCTTTTATAGTTACACCCAGCTCCGCACTCCATGCCTCTGCCAGCTTTCCAGTGTCAAGTTCTGTATTTGCATCTTTAAGGTGTCTATGATGGAACTTCAATGGAACCTTCTGCTGGGATCTGATGGTGTATGCCTCCGCCAACTCCTCCTGGACATCCTCAGTCAAATCGTCCCAGGGTAAACCGGTGATGTAGTGTTTCAATTGATAATAGTAAAAAATGTCCGATGGTGGTAATTGATATCTTTTTTGTAATTCCCCAAAGGGCTGAATCTTTCCTTCCACTGTCAACACCTGTGCCAAAAAAATCAGTCCCTGTGTTTTCCATCTCCGGTAAGCGCTATGTAGCTGCCCTGGTGGAAAGTCCAGGTTCCCACATATGGGCATGTACGGTGTCGTCTTTGCTGAAAAGCGGTGTAGTCTGCAAACCCACCTCCAGACCGCTCGTGCTGATGTGAAGATTCCTGTGTCCACAAACTCCTTACTTATTATCGCTTTTGAAGCATGCAGCATGTATCCAGGATGTACTTGTTGTAGCGCTGCGGTTTCTATTGCTGTGGCCGAAAAGTAGCTCGTTCCTCTGAGCCAGTCATTTATGTGGCGCATGCCACTCGCTATTGTTAAATGCCTGATGTTCAAAAGCCCCAGACCCCCATATTCCACTGGGGTGTGAAGTATCCACAACGGTATTCGTGCCCGTTTCCCCCGCCAGAGGAAACGTTGGATGACTCTAGTCCATTTCTTTTCCACTGAATTTGTTAAGAATAGCGGAAGTACCTGAAAAACATATAGAGGCATATTTTCAAAGCACTTTGGAAGGCTAAGTTCCATAGGTTTCTATGGAACTTTGGAAGGCTAAGTGCTTTGAAAATATGCCTCATAGCCACCTAGGCACTATCATCATATTAATTATAGCAATACGACCCAACAGAGAAAGTGGGTAGTCATGCCACAATTGCAATCTTGTACATGTGTCCCTCATCAATTTGGAAACATTTAGGTGGTACAATTGCGTAAAATCTTTTGGTATACGGACCCCCAGATACCGAATTTCGCTATCCACCCAATTCACCTTAAGTTGTCTAGAGCTGGGAGTCCCTTCCCCATGCACCATCATGGCTGTTGACTTTGCAAGGTTAAGAGTGAACCCCGAGAGTTTGCTATACCTCTCAATTATATTTAATAATATCGGGAGTGCTTCATTAGGGTTAGTAGTCAAAATTAGCAGGTCATCAGCAAATGCCAACACCTTAATCTCATTGGCTCCTATCTTAGCCCCTTGTATTGCCCTTTCCAATTTTATTGCTCTGAGCAGGGGTTCCAGCGCTATGATAAATAATAAGGGCGATAAGGGGCATCCCTGACGTGTCCCCCTGCATATCTGAAAATTCTCACTTTTCACTCCATTAAGAAGGATCGCGGCTGAGGGCTCTGTGTATAATGCTGTGGTAGCCTCATAAAACCAGCCATGAAAGCCCATATAGCGCATCGTATCAAACATGAATTCCCAGTCCACTTTATCGAATGCTTTTTCCGCATCGAGGCTCAGAAGGAGTGCTGGTACTTCTTCATGTTTGCTACGGGCCATTCCCAAGAGCAACTTACGGACATTCCCACCTGCTTGTCTATTGCGTACAAACCCTGTCTGGTCTTCCCCGATTAGCCTCGGCAGAATTTTTGCTAGTCTATCAGCCAATATCTTTGCCAAAATTTTGTTATCCACATTAAGTAGTGATATTGGCCGATAGCCCTCAGCTTGGTCTTCGGGCTTGCCCGGTTTCGGTAACAGAGTTATAAGCGCTGAATTTGCGTACTGCGGAAACCTCTGAGCCTCCACTACAGTATCATAATATGCCCCAAGGACGCCCAGGGAAGCCTCGGGCAATAGTTTGTAGAACTCCCCTGAGAATCCATCAGGGCCTGGTGCAGAGGAGAGCGCCAGTCCTCTAACCACTTTTTGGAGCTCCTGGCCCTGAATAGGTTCGTTCAGCTGTCTAATTTCCTGGTCTTGCAAGCGCGGAACACCCAGCCTCCCCAAATAGGTATCCAGAGACTGTTCTCTAATCGTTTGTTGTTTCTGATATAGCTTGGAGTAATATTGCACGAATATCTGTCTGATGTCCTCATTTTTGGTTCGTAGCGCCCCCTGACTGTCTCTCACAGCTGTGACCACCCGGTGGGGTTTCCAATTCGTTACTAACTTTGCTAGAAGGGGGCCTGCTCTGTTCCCATACCTATGCAATCTGTATTTTTGATAAAACATCACTCTAGTGGTTTTCTCATGCAGGTATGAGTTAAGGCCTACTTGTATTGTCTTATAATGTTCCCATGTCTTTTTATTTGGGCTAGCCGCATATTGTCGTTTTGCCCTCTGTGCCTGTTTTTCCAGTTGTACTATAGCCCTAGCTATCTTTTTATTCTGTGCCGTCACGTACGCTATAACATCTCTTCTGAGGACCGCTTTCGCTGCCATCCAATATAAACTGGGATTATCTGCATGTTGGCTATTGAATTTGGCATAATCTTCCCATTTTGTTACAATGAATTGCGCAAAGTCTTTGTTCCCATAAAGATACCCTGGGAATCTCCATCCCCGGCTAGATTGAAAATAGCTAGGCGCCTCCATGTCCACCCACACCATGCTGTGATCTGATATCTCCTCAGGGCCTATTTCTGCTTGTAAGACTATTGGGAATAGCTCTCTGCTTACCATAATGTAATCTATTCTGGAGAGAGTCCCATGTGCTCGTGACAAGTGGGTGAATTCTTTCTCGCCCGGATGAATTACTCTCCATGTATCCAACACCCCCAAGGTATTCATAAACACCTTCAGCGCCTTTGCCTTACTTCCTCCCTGTGTATCCCCTTTAGGAGTTGAACAGTCTTGCATTGGGTCCACCACTAAATTGAAATCACCCAGTACTATCAGCGGGCACTGCAGCCTAGCGCACTGACGTATTAATGTTTGGTAAAAAGTGGGTTCGTATATATTGGGGCCATAGACACCCAGCAACGCCATTTCCTTCCCCTGTAGCCACAATTTTATTAAAACGTATCTTCCCTGTTCATCCTTTGATATTAGTTCTGCCTTAGCAGCCACACTCCTTTTAAGGAGGACCGCTACCCCTCGCCTCCTCCCATCTGCCGAGGCTGAGAATACTTCTCCCACCCAAGACCTCTTTAACTTCATGTGTTCTACCTCTGAGAGATGAGTTTCTTGTAAACAAGCGATATCTGCCTCATGTCGCCGCAATGCCGCTAGTATTTTTGCCCGCTTTACTGGCGACGTAATCCCTCCCACATTCCATGAAATGAAACGTGTTTTCTTAATGTGTGCCATACATTGTGAATAACGTACCCCAGTAGCCATTCCCAGCTTTGATCTTCTCCCCAGGGGACCCAGCCTCCCCCCCAGTGAGTTGTATAAATAATCATTCTAATATTAACAGCTCTTCTCCACATCCTATGCAGCAGTGGCCTTGTCCTCATTCTATGGAGCACATGACATTCCTCATTAACCTCCTTGTCCCCTTCCCCATACTTAACCTTGCCCCCCCTTATCCAATTCCCAACCCCCCTCCCTTCCTCCCCCCCCCCATCCCTTCTCCCCAATACCCAATCTTGCACCCCAGTCATTCTGTGAACAAACACAGAATGTACTCTCCCGTTAGAGGCAAGAGGCCCTCGCTCCCAGCGCTCCCTGTAACATCCTAAGTAACAACCACCACTCTGTAATATAACCACAAAATTTCACATAACAGTGCACAATATCTAACATGCATCTACTCAGCCTTCCACTGCATGCCCATTATCTGCGAGGAAAGATTTAGCTGCAGCCACAGTTTGAAAATGATGCCACTTGTCCTGAAACAAAATCTTAAGGCGGGCTGGGTACATCAAGGCAAATTTCAGATGATTGGTAATTAACAAGGAGCATAGCGGGTGAAATCCTCTCCGCTGTTCCTGAACAGACTGAGAATAGTCTTGAAAAATCAATATCTTATGCCCTTCATACTCGAGTTCTGTTCTCCTGAGGCGAAATCCGTTCATTATTTCCACTTTGTGTTTAAAGTTGAGTATCTTCGCCACAATCACCCTGGGGCGGTTTTTAGAGTCATCCTTACGGCCCACGCGGTGCGCCCGTTCCACCACTAGTGGGTTTCCAGAATCTGTTACTGCTAGCTCCTTTGCCAGCCACGCCTCCAGCCACGTTTCCAAGTTCTTCTCTGGAACCTTCTCCGGAATGCCCACGATTCTTATATTGTTTCTCCTGGATCTGTTTTCCAGGTCTTCCAGTTTCTGGGCTTGCTCTGCTAATTGTTTTTTTAACAACGCTATATCTGGGGTCTGTGATTGAGTTTCATCCTCAATAGTTGAAACTCTTGTTTCTAAATCTCCAGTTCTTTTCCCCAAGCCGTCCAATCTTGCCTGGAAGGACTCCAATTGTTCAGATAGCGTGTTCCAGCGCGGATCCATGGCTTTTATTACTGCCGCTGTTATTTGTTCCAATTGTGCGTCCGTGAATATAGGAGTTGGTGCCGCGACCGCGATCGCGTCCGCCATTTTGGACTCGCTTCCCCCCGCTTTAGTTTTTTCTTTTTTTGATGATTTCTGTGCCATTTCCGTCGGCGATTTGTGGAGGAACTTGTCCATACAGTGTGTGCACTGTTCGCTATCGTGGCAGGCGGTTGTTTTAGTTTACTTCCTCATAAATGTTAGCGCTTGACAGCGAGGGACCTCAGAGCCGAGTTAAGCTGCTGCCGACCCGCTCACCGCATCACCGGAAGTCCATGAAAACAGATCTATTTTTATACTATGGTATGACATGCTTCTTAGTAACCTTGCAGATGAGATACCTAAACTGCAAGGTATAAGACTTGCTTCTTAACTACAATACACCCCTCTTCACATTTACAACTAAAATAATGTTACTACCTGGCACCTTCTTCTAATTAGTGTTTTCTACCATCTTTAGCCTCCTTTTCAGACACTCCCATCCATTCTTTTTATTCTGCAGACACCCGACAGCAGAGCGAAGAAGGGAAAAGTAAAAGTTAGTTACCTTCCTTCTTTACTTCAGCTTTTTAACATCGTCGTCTGGGGCTGGGCTGGCAGCCTGGCACCTTTACTTGTTGTGCCTACCTACGGTATGATACAGCTTCCTTCGCCTTTGGTGCTCCCGCACTCTCCCTCTGCAGTATCCCGCCTATGCGGGACAGGAAAAGGAAACTGCACTGTAGCCTGCACAGCTTCGGGGCCCGGAAGTTGGAACAATGAAGCTGTGCAGGGCGGTCCAAGGAGGAGCATGCAGGGACTGCAGCGGGAGCCTGCCCGGCGGGAGGGACAGGACAGACATGCACTCAGGCGTCCAGGCGGGCCCACCACCACTGCCTAAGTTCGGGCTTCGGCGACTCTGGAAGCTCCTCTGTGCTCTGCCTAACTCTGACTGTTGCAGCATGATGATCATCCCGCCTATGCGGGAGCGGAAACTAACAGAGCAGCCAGAGGGAAAGCTTCCGACGACGTCGAAGGCAGTGTGTATCTGCACACGGAGACGGAGACAGAGTCAATCCGGATTCTGGAACATAGGAGGTAGGAGGCGGAGCAGACGGACACAGCAGTGCAGGCAAGGAGTCGGGTCGGGACGGTGCAGGGAGCGGGACCGGGCGGGAGGGACTTTATGCCCCACTTCACGTTGTCACGTCATGTGCCACTGCCAAATTATTGGGGGTGCTTGAGCACCCACGGAGTCGGCGCCTATGATCACAGCTGCATGCTCTGGTGTTCTGTTCGGTGGGCATGCTTCCAAACAAAAACTTTGCTAGGTCTTACTTTTGGGGGAGGTCTTATATTTAGCAATTCAGCAAAACCTCTACTTGGTCTTATTTTCAGGGGATGTCTTATTTTCGGGGAAACACGGTATAAGGAGGAAAAAAGCCTCAGCAGTCACAAGCTTGTGCTGTGGAAACAAAATCCATTCACTATGACAGGAATACCACAGCAGCCCATCGAATAAGACCAATCATAGGCAAAAACATCCAAAACAACATTTAATTACAATAAAAATTTTTATGTATTTGCAAATTTCTCTCATGTATTGTGCAATTAAAGCCTTGCTTACAACCATATGCTTGCTCTTAACAATGTGCTTGCAGCAAAAACACTCAAAATCCTGTACAAGTTCTTTAGGCTTGCTTTGATCTTCAATATGTAAAAACAAATATAGCAGCTTTTAGGCTTGCTTCTTGTCGGACCCGATCCCAATGGGGACCCGTTTCACCAGTATTGGCTGCTTCAGGGCAAACTTGGGTCATAAACAACTGCATGGAACAATAAGAAGCTGCTGAGATATGTATGCAAATTAATTGGTTAATGAGCTCTTAACCATCAATAATTGGATACCAACAACCAATTATTGTTGTTGACACTCATTAAAATATGTGCACAAATCTGCCTGCACACTATTCTATGAGGCAAGGAGCCTAACTCTTCTAGTGTGTAATTCAAAATGGGGTGTGGTCATGGGTGTTTCAAAAGTTTCTGTGCATAGTTACAGAATACTGCCTTGGTGTACCTAACTTGGGCACCTGCCTTTACACCAGCTTTAGTCTGGCGCCTAAAGTCAGGCACGGGAATTGGCACTAACGCCTGGATTCTATATAGCGTCACTTAAGTTGTGTGTGCAAATCCATTCATATTCTGGATTTGCACATGTGACTTAATTCGTTAACAAGCCAATCAGCACGGATAATTGACAATTAACAAGCAATTATTGACACTAGTTGCCATTAATTAGAATTTATGCACACAGCTAAGCTTATTCTATAATGTGATGCATGTAAATTCTAAGTCACACAGTTGAAAAAGGGGTGTGGCCATAGGTGTGGAACAGGCAGGTCACGGACATTTCTAAAATCTATGCACGTGGCTATAGAATACACCTGGTCTGTGTGTAATTTAGGCATTGGAATTTACACCAAGTTTTACTTGGTGTAACTGCCCATGAGTAAATTTAGTCACATGGACAGCCGCTCAATGTACACAGAAATTTAGGAGTATTCTATAAAATACTCCTAAATTTAGGTGCATTTTATAGAATATGCGTAGGCGTGTATTTTTTCCATGCAGATTTTTCAGGCATCCTATGTAGAATCTAGTCCTATACACTATTCTATATAGGGCATAGAATAGCATTTAGCACCTATATTTTTCAGAGCCCATTTTTGAGCACCATTTATAGAATGGCCCCCATTATGAACAAAGTGTGCAAGTCATTTTTACCTGCAGGCTTCACACCAAGTTTCAAAGAGAAAGCTCTTGCCTACTTTCACTATGAAACTTGACAGGGCATGAAGTACCCAAGGAATTTTCCACCTGCTTTCTGTGTGGGTGGATTTTCCATATACAATAATGCACATAGACCTGAAAATACAGTCTACACACTTCATTATCCAATCAAGCATGGTCCTGGGAATGCCTCGACCAAAAGCAGGTAAAAGCAATTTTCAAGCAGTCAATATATATGCATAAATCACTCTTTACCCACATATGTGACATTGAATATTGTGCTCCACATGACATACATGCTGTCTTTCCTCTCCCTTATATGATCCTTGATTTGGTCCTTTGGGATGAATGTTGCTGTGGTATCAGATCTGTAGTTCCTTTGCTTGGCTTTTTATGTTTAGTATGTAAACCGCCTAGACCTGTTTCTCAGACATGGCAGTACAGTAATTGTGGAATAAACAATAAACCTACTGCTGAAGGATGACAGAGGTTCTTGAATCTCTCAGAACATATGAACACAAGCACAGAACCTTCCGGCAAATTTTACATTCATTTCATTTTCTTCTTATAGAGCAAAAGCTGTGTCCGAATCCTGCCATGCATTTGGTTATGTCCCTGGGATTGAGAGACCTGAACCACGCAGCACTGGAGTTTCCCTAGACAGAGATTCTGTTTGTCAAGTTCATCAGTGCCTACCCAGTCCCTGCCCCAACTTTGCGAGAGATCATTTGCCCTCCTCCAGCTGCTCATATGGACCCACATATAATCAATGCAATGGGCAGGTACCCTCCAGCTCACGGGATTCACATCAGCAACATCAGTACTGCAACTGCCATCGGCAAGAGGCCAGAGCCACCTACAGCATGCCCCACCTGCCAGGCCATGAAGAAAGGAGTACGCTATGCTCACACCACTCCAGTGTGAATCCTTCAGACAATGTTTCTCAACATCAGAAAACCGAGTGCCAGTGGAAGCAGTGGTCCCATGATGAACAGCACCTCCGACCGCTGCAACATCATATTGTGACTGTCAGGTAAACTTCAAGGCCTCCTTTATTATCTGTACAGTAGCTGTGGGACACAGCAGGGCAGAAGTATTATCATCCTTTAACTTCATGTATGTTACAAAACCAGTGGCGTTCCTTGGTCGGCTGCTACCCGGGGCAGTTTGCCACTGCGCACCCCCTCTCCCCTCTGGGTGCATATTCAGACCAGGAGAGACAGCCCGGCTAATTCCCACAGTTAGAATGAGCCAACATGTTCAATACTGGGCCATTTCCAGTGACCGGCACTGAATATCCAGTTTACTTTTGGCCACTATCAACTTAGCCGGCTAAGTTGATAGTGGCCAAAGATATAGGCCTGCTATTTTGGCAGCCCAATTTAGCCACAACTTGGCCGGTGAAGTGCTGAATATTCATGGGTAGCTGGTTATATGTTGCGATATAACTGGTTAGCCACTATGCGCTGACCATGAATATTCAGCGGGAGATAACCGACTATCTCCTGTTGAATATTCATGGATGGCCAGTTAAGTGCTATTTAATCGGCCAGGAGCTGTTCCTGGCCAGTTAAATATTGCTGAATATCAGCCAGAAATTATTTAACCCTGTGGCTGGTGTTAAAAAAACACTAATGATTGCAGCATTTGAATATGGACCCAAGAGTGTGCTCTTATCTATAATTTGAGTATCTAGGTACTTGAGTAAATATTATTTGCTAGGTTGAATACTAAGAAAAAGCAGTTCCTGATGAAAGTGGGTTTCTCTTCTCTTGCAACTATAGGATAGTGATAACTGGGATAGGATTTGCAGCTTGCCTCTCATATGGGTGATGACAAACTCAGCAAATTGAAAGAATAATTATATGACTCTCTTTGCATCCTTGTAGGCATGACAAAGCTTTCAAGATGCCAAGAAGGTATGTTTAATTTTCCTGCCTGTCCATGCCTTGTAATATGTAATTATCTCACACTGGTACACTGTTGCCTTGAGTCACATTTTATTGCACAGGGTATTCTTAGCTAAACATTCAATACACATGGCTGCAACATTAACAAAAGTGTACTTAAAAATGCACATTTTCTGGCTGCGGTTGTCCTCTGTTCATGTAACAATTTAAATGGCTCTCTAGAAAAGAGTCTCATTGGCTTTCTAACCTCTGAATTTTTATTTAAACATTTATATTCCACTCAGTCTGCGATTCTTGGCAGATTACAAGTAAGAACATACATATTTCATATATTAAAACTAAAAACATATAACAAAACAACACAATAACTAACAATGGATCAATGTATAACTCAATGTAATCAACCAGATACCAAGTACCAAGTACAAAGCCGTGCTAGCAATTCCCACATGTCAAATGAGAGGAAGCCCATAGGAACTGAATGGGCTTCCTCTCATTTGCTGCATAGGAATCACTAGCGCGGCTTTGTGAAAGAAGCCCTTAAACAGTACATAGCTCAAGGGAAAGCCGGTGGTGGGAGGCAGGGCTGGTGGTTGGGAGGCGGGGCTAGTGCTGGGCAGACTTCTATGGTCTGTGCCCTGAAAATGGCAGATACAAATCAAGGTAAGGTATACACAAAAAGTAGCACATATGAGTTTATCTTGTTGGGCAGACTGGATGGACCATGCAGGTCTTTTTCTGCTGTCATCTACTATGTTACTATAAATAAATATGTCCTTAATTGTTTCCAGAATGAGGCCAGTTGTTGTACCTTATTCAATTCAATAGGCAGCATGTTCCATAACTGTGGGCTTGCAACTTCAACTTCAGAAGTACTAGAGCGAAATTCATGTAGGCTTACTGTTAGAAAGAGAACACATCTAGCAGACAGCTGCCAAATGTGATGTTCATGGTGGTTGATAAATTCTCGGAGTTGCTGCTATGATAATGGAATGGGGGCTTCTGAAACCTGACCAGACTAAAACCCACTGTTCACCTATTTAAAACATATCCCTTCCATGGACGTCTGCCCCCCCTGTTGTACAGTGTGGAAGGACTGAACCCAGCATGGTAATGACCACCACCATTCTAGTATAGTTGATGAATTATTAGTGGGGGAGCGGTACAGGATAGAGACTGACCAAATTTTTGTTTTGGTTTCAGTTATGGCACCAAAACCAGCCCAAAATCCTTTTTATGCCTGGTTTCGGCCGAAAGGTTATTTCAAATTTTGGCCATGTTTTTGGTTTTGGCTGAATATTACTATGTATTTTGGTGGAAGCAGAAACTTTATGCTTTGTTCCATTTGCTTCCCTCCTCCTTCTCTCCCAAACAGGAGTTGCCCCTTTTCTCAATCCCCCTATGAGTGTCCCCCCCCCCCCCATCACCCATAGGCCCCCTGAGCCTGTCTTACAATCCCTGGTGGTCTAAGAGTGTAGTTGGGGCTCCTGCCTGGTTAAACCCTGCTGAGCCAGCTGGGTGACAATACTTAGCAGCACTTATCTGGGTAGTGCTGTGAATATTTCCACTAACTGATCATTCATTCCCTAATTGAGTGATTTCTAAACCTGGTCCTGGAGTCACCCCAGCCAGTCAGACTTTCAGGGTATGCACCAAGAATATTCATGAGAGAGATTTGCATGCACTCACTGCATGCAGATCTCTCTCATGAATATTCATTGTGGTTATCCTGAAAACCTGACTGGCTGGGGTGCCTCCAGGACTAGGTTTGGGAACCATTGCCCTAACCGACAAGGTTAGGGGCTGTCCAGGGGCGGAGTTTGGGCAGAGCCACAAATAGCTAGTTAGAGGTGATATTCGGTCCACTCACTAGCTAAGTTAGGACAGCCAAGTTAACCAGGCACCAGTCTAAATACTGGCCAGTGTCCAGTTAACTTCCAGGTCAGCATCCATACCCAGATATTTCAATGGCAGGAGCCATGCATGCCCCAGCATTGAATATCTGAAGTTACTTCAGCCCACAGCTCTGAGCGGCTTACAACCCACTTACTGCTGCAGACCGAATATTACCCCCCTAAGAGTTTGAAAATGGTCTTGCTGATCTAAAATACAGAATAGAGCAGGGCTTCTAAATGTAAGCAAATTAACAGGAGACTTTTTCTTTAATCTGAATACAGTTATTCCCAGGTGATTGCTGATTGGCCTGTGGCTGTCCTGGTGCTGTGCTCTCTGATGGTCCTAGTATGTACCCTCTCTGGCTTGCTGGTTGGGCCCCTGCCAGATTTTTCTGAGCCCCTGTTGGTGAGTCTGTTAACTGGGATGTGGAGATGTGCGACTACTGAAGGCAGGGAAAGGTTCTACACTAAATAATGCCAATTTTTTCTCTCTAGTCAATTATGAAATAAAAGACACATTTTAACATTCCATTTGCCCCACTGCTTCCCCAAATTTCCAGGAGAGATATTTTACTGAATACATAGCAATATCAAAATGCACAGGTCATTATTCCTTTGCTGTGGTCATCGATAAAAAAGATTCAGATATTCAGCACCATTATCCAGTTAGTAAGTAGTGGTGAACATCTAGCAGCAATCACTAGCATTATCCAGAAAGCAGCGATATTCACTCCATTATCTGGATAACTTCTCCAGACAGAGGACTGAATATCACTGCTATTTGGATAATTCCTGGGATTGCACACACTCCATCCCTGCACTAAATTGATAGTTCTGGGGCAGCCAATAATGATTATTAGCGGCACTATCTGGAAAGTGTCACATAAAATCACTGATAGACCAACAGCAGTTATCTTGATCAGGGATGTAGCTACAATTGAGCAAGACTGGCAAAATGCCCAGGGCGCCCAATGGTAGGGGCCGCCCAAATTTGCACCTTCCCTACCTCTCGATCCTCTCTCTTCTCATACCCAGACTGGTCCAGCAGTACACCAGCTTTCAACCAAAACACCCTCAACCCCGGCCGGCAGGTCGGTCCTCCACACACAGCAATGGCTTACAGTAGAGTGCTGAAAGCTGCCTCTCTGGTCAGCAGAGCTTTTCCTCTGCCATGTCCCATCCACAGGAAGTTGCATCAGAGAGGCGGGATGTAGCAGAGGAAAGGCGGCTCTGCCGGCCAGAGAGGTAGCTTTCAGCACTCTCTCTGTCACAAGCTGCTGCTGTGTGTGGAGGCCTGAACTCCCGACGGGGGTGTGTGTGTGGAGTCTCGCAACTGTGTTGGGGAAGGGGGCAGGAAGGGAAATATGCTGGACTAGGGCATAGGGAGATGGAGAAATCCCAGTGTGGGGACAGAGGGGGAGAGAGATGATGGACCAACAGAGGGAGGAAGAAAGAAAGAGATGCCAGACCAAGGAGGGTGGGGGGAGGGACAAGGACACAGAAAAGATACTGTCTGTGAAGGGAACAAAGGGACAGAGACAAGGACACAGAGGGGCAATACTGGACACAAGGGAAGAAATAGAGACACAGAGGTGAATGCTGGACAAAGTAAGATAGGAACACAGAGAAGAGATACTTAACATGGGGAGGGGACGAGGACAGGGACGTAGAGGGGAAATTCTGGACAGGACAGATACTGGACATAGAGACGAAGTGTAAGACAGGAGTCCCTGGATAAAATTAAGAAAAAAAACTGAAAAAAGTAGAAGAGAGACACTAGGACCAAATAAATAATAAGACTACAAAGGAAGAAAAAAAGTATTATTTTTTTCTGAATTTATTCATTGTAATATCAAAGATCAGACAACAAAGGAAGAAAAAAAGTATTTTTCTGAATTAATTGTAATATGTCAGCTTTGGGAAATGTGCATCCTCCCTCCCTCTACCCCCTCAATATATACTACCTTGGGAGCGTTAATGTTATAGGGGTCCCATCTCAATTTTTCCGCCCAGGGACCATTGAGTCCTTAGCTACACCACTGATTTGGATAGCAGGTACTGGGAGGCGGGGCTGGTGGTTGGGAGGCGGGGATAGTGCTGGGCAGACTTGCACGGTCTGTGCCCTGCAAGGGACAGATGCAGATCAAGGTAAGGTATGCACGGGAAGTGGCACGTGTGAGTTTGTCTTGTTGGGCAGACTGGATGGACCGTGCAGGTCTTTTTCTGCCGTCATCTACTATGTTATCTGGATAAGTAATTTTAAATATTGAGCCCAAGAAAAATCACTGACTTGTAGTACTGGGGGGACGTCTCTGGTAAAAAAAAAATACTCCTTCCACACTGGCTACAGTCACTGAATCCAGATATGGAGGTTTCAGAAACATGTAATACCAAGAAGGGACAAGTGAGTAACTTATCAACTCCTCTAAAGATGACATTGGTTCCTTGTTTGGGAGTTTTAAAACCTCATATAGGAGTTTGTTTTTCGCTAATTTATTATAGGGCCCTTTTACAAAGGTGCACCAAAAAGTGGCCTGCGCTGGTGTAAACACGTGTATTGGACGTGCACAGGTCCATTTTTCAGCACACCTGAAAAAAAGGCCTTTTTTTGGCCGAAAATGGATGTGCGGCAAAATAAAAATTGGTGCATGTCCATTTTGGGCCTGACACCTTACCGCCACCCATTGACTTAGCGGTAAGGTCTCATGCGTTAACTGGGCAGTAATCATCAGTGCGCGTACAATGCCGATTACCGCCCGGTTAGCGCCACGCACTGGAAAATAAAATATATTTTCCGGCGTACATAGCATGAAATTACTGCCCGGGCCCCTATGTCCAATTAATTATAGCATTTTTATTGACTGCAGGGCTTTGAGCCTCGGGACACTGACCTTGGAAGAAAGCTGGTCGTCTGGAAGAACATACAGAGTCACACTGGTTATAAGAAGACTCTGTCCCTTTATCCCTACACTGAAAAGAGTAGGTACGGTGATCCTTTTTTTCTGCGATTTGCAGTTTAGAGGTCACTGCTGAGATTTTGTGGGAGAGTTGGAATTGTAAACTCTTGGAACTCTTTTACAGTGGATACAATAAGAACTTATTGTAAGTCTTATTTCCTCTATAGACCTGCATCAACGTTTCCAGCCCAGATTTTTTTCAATTCATATCCGTTCTGATTTCATTTCAGCTACAATGATATTGACCGTAACAGCAGAACAGATAAAGTAATACACAGTAAACTGAAACCACGTTCCCGCAGAATGGTGGAGCAGGACCATGGGAAAGATGGCTCCTTTTGTGGACCACCAGGTAAATGGCATCCAGTACTGATCCACAGAAGAAGGAGCAGATGGCAAGGGAAAATCCGAGAGATCATTCTATCAGCAGAAACGAGATAATAAAAGCAAACACTAATTTCTGGAATTAGAGGTGAAAAGAGTAACCTGTGGGAAGGGAGGGGACATATCTCACCCCCTTCTATTCACATAGGCAATAAATAAGGAGATCATCGGCATTTCTGATTTACTTTTTGTGCAGTTTTGGGTCAGAAAGACAAGTTAAATATGTATAAACAAATGAAAAGATCACTGTGTGCCTCAATTTAAAAGTCTGCCAAGTCATTTTAGAAGGCTTGAACAGCTTTTACACGTGTAATGAGCTATTTCAGAAAGATGCTATTTATATGTGTACACCCACAGCTTTCAGTTTCTAGGCAGGCATGTTGTGGGTGTGTTTTGGAATGGCTGGAAAAGAATGCATGTCTTTTTCAGTTTTGCAAAGACAGTAAGAACATAAGAGTTGCCTTACTGGGTCAGACCAAGGGTCCATCTAGTCCAGTATCCAGTAGTCAGTCCGTGTCACAAGGACCTGGCAGCGCCCCAAAAGTAGCAATATGCCATGCTACTTTAACCTCAAGGATAAATAGTGGCTTTCCCCCAAGTCTACCTTAATAGTGGTTTATTGTCTTTTCCTCCAGGAATTTATCCAAACCTTTTTTGAACTCAGCTTCATTAACCGCTTTTACCACTTGCTCCAGCAATGAGTTCTAGATAGGTTGAGTGAGAAAATATTTTCTCCTATTTGTTTTAAATGTGCTACTATGTAACTTCATGGAGCATCCCCTAATCTTTGTACTTTAGAAACAGTAAACAATCGATTCACGTTTATCTGGTTTCTCCATTCAGGATTTTATAGACCATTATCATATCCCTCTTCAGCTGTCTCTTCTCAAAGCTGAAGAGCCCGAACCTCTTTAGATGTTCTTCATATGAGAGTTGTTCCAGTCCCTTAATTATTTTGGTCACCCTTCTTTGTACCTTTTCCAGTTCCAGCTATATGTCTGAACTAATCGACTTACCAATTAGAAACCCAATTGAATCAGCCAGAATGTACTTAACTCTTCACTTCCCAAGTTGTAAAAGCCTGAAGTATAAATCAACATACGCGTCAAGTTTCTCTTACATATGCACACAGCTCTGGAGTTCTCTACCAAAATGCCTGAATTCTACGAATAATTATCTAGAATTAAAAAAAACCCTAAAAACTCACCTGTTCAAGAAGGCATACCCCACAGTATCTGACATAAATACCGAATAATGAAATATGGCATTTTAATCAGGAATCGGACAGTTTTCAACCCCGACGCATGATCACACCCTAACATTTTGTCTGAATCACCCCAACCTATTTACGGATACTTCTTTACTGTATTTATCACACTAATAGTACCCCTATACTGTATTTGTTCACACCGGAGTCTGTAACCACCTCTCCGGAACTATGTAAGCCACTTTGAGCATACTAATAAGTGGGAAAAGGTGGGATACAAATGTAACAAATAAATAAAATAAATACTACATCTCAGAAAGATAGACTTCCCAATGAGGAGAGGCTAAAGCAGCTAGGACTCTTCAGCTTGGAGAAAAGACGGCTGAGGGGAGATATGATAGAGGTCTATAAAAGAATGAATGGAATGGAACAGGTAGATGTGAATTGCTTGGTTACTCTTTCCAAAAACACTATGACTAGTGGGCATGCAATGAAGCTAGAAAGTAGTAAATTTAAAATGAATCAGAGAAAATATTTCTTCACTCAATGTGCAATTAAACTCTGGAATTCATTGCCAGAGAATGTAGTAAAAGCAGTTAGCTTAGCGGGGTTTAAAAAGGTTTGGATGGCTTCCTAAAGGAAAAGTCCATAGACCATTATTAAAATGGACTTGGGGAAAACCCAGTTCTTATTGCTAGAATAAGCAGCATAAAATGTATTGCACTGTTTTGGGATCTTGCCAGGTACTGGATTGGCCACTGTTGGAAGCAAGATGCTGGGCTTGATGGACCTTCGGTCTGTCCCATTATGGCAATACTTATGTACTTTTTTGAGATATGGTGACCAGAATTGCACACAAAACTCAAGGTGTGGTCTCACCATGGAGCCATATAGAGGCATTATGATATTCATTGTTTTATTCTCTCTATTCCTATCCTAATAATTCCTAACATTCTGTTTGCTGTTTTTAACTGCTGCCATACCCTTTACAGAAGATTTCAATGTATTGTCCATGATGACATCTAAATCCTTTTTCTACTATGGAATCTACCAGCATGTAGCTATTGTTTTGGTTATTCTTGCCAATGTGCATCACTTTGCACTTGTTCACAATAAATTTCATCTGCCATTTGGATGCCTAGCCTTCCAGCCTCCCAAGGTCCTCCTGCAATTTCACACAGTCCACATATGATTTTAAAATGCTGAATAATTTTGTGTCATCTATAAATTTGATCACCTCATTAGTTATTCCCATTTCAAGATCATTGATATGTTAAAAAGCACATATATTTTTTTCTAAAAAGTGGGGAAAGCATGCTGAGCATAGCACATGGAATTCTTTCCCACCCATCTGTGTGTGTCTTTTGCTTAGAGGAGCAAGGAGAGGGGATAACCTGAATGGTGCAGGATCCAAACATTGTATTGGTTTGGAAAGAATAATTCTTTTAAATCAAGTGTGAACTATATGGTACTACTACATATCACTGACCAGCTTTCAAAAGATGGATTTTACTACTACTACTTATCATTTCATTTTACTGTGGGTTCCTTCCATAGATCCTTACCATGGGCCCCCATTTACTTCTTTTCTAGCTCCCCTCCCCCAGTGGTCCCAATCCTACCTGCCCAAACCTCCAGGACATAGGATCGTCAACCTGTCAGATTTTAAATGACCATATGGGTTGCTGGAAGACCCTTAAAACTGGCAATAGGAAAGCTGGGGTTGCACATGTGTGTAGCAGGGACTTCTTTTGCTTGTACAAGAAGCAGGTAAGGGAGGCTTTGTCTGGCAGCTGGTCAGCGTTGGCATGGACATCAGAATGGAAGGGGAGAACCAGATGGGTGCTGGTCCCACCCAAATCTTTATGCCATCTACTCCCTTCTCCTACCTGCCCACAACCTCTAAATCTACTGTATAGTGGTGGAAGCTCATTTTTTTGCTCTAGCTGCTCTGTATGTCCTTTGCCGGCTCTGGCCATCAGCACTGTGCAGGAGTTGAAAGCACAGAGCAATTACGTCCTGTGTTTTGAATGGATTCTTTTACTATAGTGGTATAAAAAAGAATGATGATGATGAATAGCCTAACGGTTAGAGTAGTATTCTGAGAACCAGGGAAGCCCACTTTTAATCCCTCTGCTTAGGGGCCATTTTGCTAAGCTGCGTAGGCGCCTACACGCGCCCAACGCACATCAATTTTGAGTTACCACCCTGCTATAGCGTGGTCCAGTGGTAATTTCATTTTTGACACGCATCCGCTATGCGCACTGGATAATATTTTTATTTTCTGGCACATGGGCGGTAATCGTCATTTTACACGCGTAGAACATTACCACCCGGTTACCGCATGAGACTTTACCGCTAGGTCAATGGCTGGTGGTAAGGTCTCAGAACCAAAATGGATGCGCGGCAATTTTCATTTTGCCGTACGTCCATTTTCGGCAAAAATTTTAAAAAGGCATTTTTTACAGGTGCGCTGAAAAATGATTCTGCGCATGCCCAGAACACGTGTCTACACTACCGCAGGCCATTTTTCAGCACACCATTGTAAAAGGGCCCCAAGCCACAATTGAAAAAGGCATGAGTTAAATTCAAAATCCCTTCTCTTCTCTGTTTGTACCAACGGCCCTGCCTTGCTTCATTTTGCATTCTTATATTCCCTGTTCAAACTGTAAGTTATTTTGCAGTCTCAAAAGCTAGAGAATATATGCACAATAGTTTTCCATGGTCTTTCCTTACTCTCACTGTTTTATAAATTATATTGTGCTCCAGGAAAGAGCTATTCACAGCTCATATTCATTTCCAAGACAGCTGGAAGTCTATGGAACCTGCAAGCAATCCAGTCAATGTGTCAAATAGAACAAGTCAAGGTCAGTATTCACTTTGAAAATTAGAGAGATCTAGAGCCCAAATATTTAAAGGCAAATATCTGAATTCCTTTGCAAACTATCTGGCTATTTTCACTGCCCGTGGATATTCTATTCTGTGATTTCTATTCTGCTTTTTTTAAACTTGTGATTCTAAGCAGATGTACCTCTAAGGGGGGAGCTGAACAGAAGAGATTGAAAAAAAGCAAGCCCTTCTGGCAAAGAAAAAACACTTTAGAGTTCAGTTTTTCTCCTTTATAATAATGCTAAAATTTATTAGAGTAAATAAATGGTTACAATAAAAATTATTTTATCCCAGTATTACAGAAATTTGAATTACTATCAGGCTTATTTTCGAAAGAGAAGGGCACCCATCTTTCAACACAAATCGCAAGATGGGCGTCCTTCTCACAGGGTCGCCCAAATCGGCATAATCGAATGCCGACTTTGGGCGTCCTCAACTGCTTTCCGTCGCGGGGATGACCAAAGTTCACAGGGGCGTGTCGGAGGCGTAGCGAAGGCGAGCCTTGGGCATGTTTAACACATGGGCGTCCTGGACCCATAATGTAAAAAAGAAGGGCGTCCCTGACGAACACTTGGATGACTTTACCTGGTCCTTTTTTTCTTATGACCAAGTCACAAAAATGTGCCCTAAATGACCAGATGATGAAATTTAGGTCAACCTTAGAGATGGTCGCCCCCGATTTTTGGCTATAATGGAAACCGAGGATGCCCAGCTCAGAAACGACCAAATCCAAGCCATTTGGTCGTGGGAGGAGCCAGCATTTGTAGTGCACTGGTCCCCCTGACATGCCAAGACATCAACCGGGCACCCTAGGGGGCACTGCAGTGGACTTCAGAAATTGCTCCCAGGTGCATAGCTCCCTTACCTTTTGTGCTGAGCCCCCCAAATCCCCCCAAAACCCACTCTCCACAACTGTACACCGCTACCATAGCCCTTATGGGTGAAGGGGGGCACCTACATGTGGGTACAGTGGGTTTCTGGTGGGTTTTGAAGGGCTCACATTTACTACTACAATTGTAACAGGGGGGGGGGATGGGCCTAGGTCTCCCTGCCTGAACTGCACTGCACCTACTAAAACTGCTCCAGGGACCTGCATAGTGCTGTCATGCAGCTGGGTATGATATTTGAGGCTGGCATAGAGGCTGGAAAAAATATTTAAAAAACATTTTTTTTAGGGTGGGAGGGGGTTGGTGACCACTGGGGGAGTAAGGGGCGATCATCCCCGATTCCCTCCGGTGGTCATCTGGTCATTTCGGGCAACGTTTTGTGCCTTAGTTGTAAGAAAAACAGTTCCGGGTGAAAACGTCCAAGTGCTCGTCAGGGATGTCCTTGGTTTTTTCGATTATGGGTCAAGGACGTCCAAGTGTTAGGCATGCCCAAGTCCCGCCTTCGCTACACCTCCAACATGCCCCCTTGAACTTTGGCTGTCCTTGCGACGGAGTGCAATTGGAGACATCCTAAATCGAGCTTCGATTATACCGATTTGGACATCCTTCTCTTTCGAAAATGAACCCGTTAGTCTCTCATAAAGGTACAAATGGTAAAAAGCCATCAAAACTCAGCAAAGCCAGGTTTTGATGTCAGGGAGAGCAGACATTTCATTCAAAATCTGTTTGGGGGAATGGCCACTCCCCTTGCGCCCCCTCCCACAGCTATACATTTGACCCTAGTTCATGACCTGCCCCTCCCCACAAGTGTTTCTGTTTTGTTTTGGGGTTTTTTTTACACAAAAGAAGCCAAGTTATAGAAAAATGTTAAAGACATATAGGCAACTTTAATCTTGTGTTGCATCATTCCTGTTTTCCAGATCCGTTCCCATCCCACGTTTGCAGATCTCTGTGAACGTACTGATGCCAATGAATGCTGCCCAAGTTGGTCTCTGGGAAACTACATTGCTGCCCTTTACAACAGGACTTCATGTCTGGAGATTACTCAGCTGGATATTTCCCATACTCTGGCACTCCTTCGCTCCTGTGCCCCAGACTATCACAGCGGCATGCTTATTCCTTCCTGCATAGGTCCAAGAACTGGGCAAGAGAAGCATTCTCAATGTGCCAAAGTCCCTGAAAAGTGCACTCGCTTCAGTGCTATTTATCAACTTCTTCATTACCTGGTTGACAAAGACTTTCTGAGCCCACAAACTAAAGACTATCAGGTGCCATCACTAAAATACAGCCTTCTGTTTTTGCCTACAAAAAAAGGTGCCTCCATGATGAACATCTACCAGGACAACTTGGAATCCTGGAACCTCTTTGACAATTACACATCAATTACTGGGATGGACCTCGGTCTTAAACCGAAACTGTTCAAGCACTATCTTATCTTGGATACTGTGTATCCTGTGCTCGCAATATTAGCAATTTTGTTATGCATGTCTTTTTATGTACGTTCTGTTTTTATCACTTTTATGGTAATGATAGCTATCATTAGCTCATTGATGATTTCTTTCTTCTTGTATACGGTGGCCTTTAGATTTACATTTTTTCCTTTTGTAAACCTGACAGCAATAGTTATTCTTACCAGTATCAGTGCCAATCACGCCTTTGTCTTTTTTGACCTGTGGAGTTGTAGCAAGGTTCAGAACCCAACGGCAGGTCTGCTGCAGTGGGTAAGTCAAACCATGCACCATTTTGCATATCTAATGCTGGTGTCTTCCTTTACAGCTGGAGCAGCATTCTTTGCCAGCTACATGAGTAACATCACTGCTGTTCGCCTCTTTGCCATCTACATGGGCACCTCTGTGTTAGTTAACTTGGTATTCATGATGACTTGGCTTCCGGCCTCTGTGGTGCTTTTTGAACATTACATAGCAACTAACTGCATGTATAAACCAGAAGGCTATTGGAATAGTAGTGGACACAAGAGATTCATTTTGTCTTTCTATCACAGACTTAGAGACCTTCGAACCACCTTGTCTGAAACCTCAAAACTTTTATTTGAAAAGCTCCTTCCATGTGGGGTCATTAAATTTCGATATATTTGGATCTGCTGGTTTGCAGCCTTAGCAATAGGGGGCGCTTACATTGCCTGCTTTAATCCTAAACTGAAACTGCCAACTTCAGAGATGCCATCCATCCAAGTATTTCGTTTAAGCCACCCCTTTGAACGATATGATGCTGAATACTGTCACCAGTTCATGTTTGAAAGAGTGGAGCATGGAGAAGAACAGCGCATGCCAATCATACTGGTCTGGGGCATTATGCCAATAGACAATGGAGACCATTTTAACCCCAGGAGTAATGGGACACTTGTGACAGATGCCACATTTACCATACAGACTCCTGATACTCAAAAGTGGCTGCTGGATTTTTGCCACAAAGTGAAAAACCAAACCTTTTATTATCGTGACATGGAGAAAAAAGACACTGTTTGCTTCATGGAGGAGTTTCTTAAGTGGATGGGCAGTCGCCAGTGCTCTCAAACAGATCAGAATCTCAATTTCTGCTGTAATCATTTTTCCTTCCCATACCAGAGTGATGTCATCCTGCACTGTATGAAAATGATGATCATAGAACAAAGCAGTGACAGGACCAATGCCATTGATCTGGGTCCCAGATTTGATGTGAAGGGGAATCTAGTGGCTTTGGTGCTGGAATTTCAATCTGTTTATCATTACAGTTTCAACTACAGCAAAGCCAAAGTATTCTACAACAAAATAAGTCATTGGCTAGTGAATGAAATAAAGACTGCTCCTACGGGACTCAAGAATGGGTGGTTCACAAGTAAATTGGACCTGTACAGTATCCAACATAGCCTGAGCACTGAAACCATGATGGTAATTGGCTTATCTATAGCAATCTCTTTTGTGATGTTACTGCTCACCACCTGGAATGTGCTTCTCAGTATCTTCTCGGTAACCGCGATTGGTGGAACTGTTCTAGTAACAATGGGACTTTTGGTCCTTTTAGAGTGGCAGCTGAATGCAGTAGAATGCCTTTTCATTTCAGCAGCAGTGGGTCTCTCTGTCGATTTTACTGTAAACTACTGCATTTCCTATCATCTGTGCCCCCATTCTGATCGTCTAAGTCGTGTAGCCTTCTCTCTGAAGCAGATGAGTTGTGCAACTGCCATGGGGGCTTCTGCATTATTCTCAGCGGGGGTTATCATGTTGCCAGCAACAGTAGTGGCATACAGAAAACTGGGGATCTTCATTATGATGATTAAGTGCATCAGCTGTGCATTCGCAAGCTTCTTTTTTCAGACATTGTGCTGTTTTTTTGGACCGAAGAGGAACTGCGGTCAGATTCTTTGGCCTTGCTCTAGCATTTTAAAGGACTATCCTGATGATACCATGCAAAATGGAGCCTTCGCCTGTAGGGAACATGAGAAACAGAACAGATTACTGAAAGCTCAAGAATCCAATAGAGATCATGAACAGTATGAGCTTCAGCCTTTGGCTAGGAACCTTAGTGACAGCTTTGATAACAGTACATGCATGAGTAAGCAATCCAACCGTCCTTCTGTCTTCTCTGAAGACATACAATTCCAGGACATGTGTCCCAAAGTGGAAATAGATCATGTCCTTGATGTAGATACACAAACGTTTCAGGAGAATGTTGGCCATCAAGCCACTTTCAATCAGTGTCCTGCCTTGCAGACATCATCTCCTTACAAACAAAGCATCTCTGGAGTAGAAACAGAAGATAATGGTGAGAGACTCTGCCAGGACTGTAGATGTCAAAAGTATACACAAAAGCCCTGGAATGGGTCAATGATGGTTCATTTACATTCTGCCAGCATGGAGGATGAAATTCAGAGAGGTGGCTCTCATGGTGCTAGAGATAATGTTCGATTACAATCAATCCTAAATTCAGGAAAGAAACCACTTCCTGAGCCTGAGAACTATGAATTTTCCAGGTGCTTTTATTCCTCTGGTAGTTCTTTTGATGTTCTTAATGACTCGAATGAGACATGTCTTAGTGATATTGACACAAGCACTAAATTTGTTGGATCAACTTGCTCTTCTTTAGATGTGGGTGAGATTGCTGCATCCTCCTGCCATAGTGAGAGGGGCCACCTCAATAAAAAAAGGGACACTCTGAGACTGAGTCTCAAAGAAACTGTGTTTGACATCTGTCCACCAACTTCCCAGCAAAACAGTACTGCATGGAAAAACCGTGCAGTTCTAGTGAATGAAGGGCCCATTGTTTTGCCAAATAGTAGATCAGATATGCCAGATGTCTGGATCAGAAGAGCCAGTGATCAACAATCCAGCATTTGAAGTTTGAGAAACTGTAATGCGTCATGATATAAGGGTAAACATCTCCCCGTGAATTTTAAAAATCAAACACTTCATTCTCTGCATTAAAAACATATCCACTTGACATCAGGAAGCAACCGGCGTTTTGGCATAGCTAATGAGACTAGGGGCCTTGTTTACTAAGCTGCACTGTAGGCGCGTTAACAATAGAGACACCCATTATATTTTTATGGTTGTCTCTAGTGTTAGCTTGCACTAAAACGTTTGTGCACCTACAGCGCGGCTTAGTAAACAGGGCCATAGGGTTGTTAACTGAAGCGGACTGAATGTAAATAATAATATAACACACAAGGCCTTACTTAACAAGCAAAATCCCTATAGACATAAAATGGGGGGGGGGGGGGGGGAACTTGGCTATATCACAACAGGGATTGATAACAACCACTGGACTCTGCTGGGTTGATACAAAACATTGTCCTACTACATGTCCGCTTCACTTTGTTTTATAAACAAGTTCACACAGAGAGACATGGGCAAAGAGAATATATTGACTGTAAAGAGAAAAAATTGTAACAGGATGTAAAAGGTGAAATGACTGGCAGCTAAACCTGCTATTCTACACAGTGTCAAGAACGATGTTAATATTCTTTCAAATTCAGTCAATTTCTACTTCTGCAGCTTAATCTTTTCTTTTCTTCAGCAGTTCAGCTCTCTGCACTGGCTTCTGCTCCCCACATGGGAAAACAGTTGCTGTATTAGACACACGAGGGGATCTTAGAAGGGTTAGTGTCATTTACACATGTAAAGAGCTAATTTAAATGCGTAAATGGGTATGCACGTATAAATAGCAATTTTTAAAAAGGTGCTACTTATACTTGAAAGCGAAGAATGCAAAAATTTTAAAGGGGACATATTTTGAATGTGGTCTGAGCAGTCTTCGAAAGTTTAGCTGTATTCCATATTTTACAATGGCAATACAAGTCTACCTCAGAAAATTTCCACGCCCGCATTTATGCCTGCTCCAAGTCACACATAATCACTGGAAACCGCTCCTTTGCACTTTTCGAGTGATTTTGAGGAGGGGGAAGGGGGGTTGTAATAGTAATTTACAGTTCTTCAAAACCAACTTGAAATGTAAAATCTTTGAGCTGGAGAGCTTGGCTCCTTGTTTGGCTTCCAATGGTGTGTGTGCCATCAAATACACATCTTTTGTGGGTGGTGCCATATATATTTTATTTGAGGCTCCATGTTCACCAATGGGCAGATTCTATACATGGCGCCTGAAAAATCAGCACCGACAAACCACTCGGTTAGCATGATTCTGCCAACTACATCTAAAGTTAGGCATAGTTTATAGAATATAGAAACAAAGAAACATGACGGCAGATAAAGGCCATATGACCCATCCAGTCTGCCCATCCTCTGTAACCCCTAATTCTTCCTGTTCTTAAGTGATCCCACATGCTTATCCCATGCCTTTTAAAATTCTGGGACAGTCCTCAACTCCACCACCTCCACCGGGAGGCCATTCCACACCTCCACCACTCTTTCTGTGAAATAATACTTTCTTAGGTTACTCCTAAGCCTATTCCCTCTTAACTTTGTCGTATGCCCCCTCATTCCAGAGCTCTCCTTCATTTGAAAAAGTCCCTCTTCCTGTACATAAATGCCTTTGCGATATTTAAACGCTTCTATCATGTCTTCTCTCTCCCTCCTCTCTTCCAGCATATGCATGTTGAGGTTCATAAGCCTGTCTCTATAATTTTTGCATTCAAGATCGCTTACTAATTTCGTAGCTGCCCTCTGGACCGACTCCATCCTGTTTATATCTTTCCGTAGGTGTGGTCTCCAGAACTGCACACAGTACTCCAAATGAGGCCTCACCAGAGACTTATGCAACGGCACTATCACCTCCTTTTTCCCGCTGGTCATGCCTCTCTTTATGCACCCAAGCATCCTTCTGGGTTTGGCTGTCGCTTTTTCTACCTGCTTGAAAGCTTTAAGGTCGTCAGACACAATCACCCCAGATCCTGCTCTTCCTTCGCACACTGAAGCACTACACCCCCTATACTGTACAGTTCCCTTGGATTTTTGCGACTCAAGTGCATGACCCTACATTTTTTGGGATTAAACCTTAGTTGCCAAATATCGGTCCATTCCTCTAGCTTTGCTAGGTCCTTCCTTATGTCATTCACACCCTCCAGGGTGTCCACTGTGTTGCAGAGTTTAGTATCATCTGCAAAAGGACAAACCTTACCACACAGCCCTTCCGCAATATCGCTCACAAAGACATTAAAAAGAGCCGGCCCTAGGATCGATCCCTGTGGTACTCCACTGATGACCTCCTTTTCTTCAGAGCAAGCTCCATTTACCACCACCCTCTGTCTCCTACCATTCAACCAATTTTTTACCCAATCAGTTACTCTAGGTCCCACACCAAGGGCACTCAATTTATTTATCAGTTGCCTGTGCGGAGCCGTGTCAAAGGCTTTGCTGAAATCCAAGTATACCACATCAAGCGCCCCTCCCACATCCAACTGTTTGGTCACCCAGTCGAAGAAGACAGTCAGCTTTGTCTGACACGACCTGCCACTAGTGAAGCCATGCTGCCTCGGGTCTCGCATTCCATGTAGTTCAAGAAATGTCACAGTCCTCTTTTTCAGAAGCGTTTCCATTAGCTTACTCACCACCGAGGTCAGACACCATGGTTGTACCTAAAATGTAAGTGCACTCAAGCCTAAATAGCTGCGACTAAGTTAGGCGCACATCGGGTTTATTCTATATTAGTGTGCATAGTTTTATGAAATGCCCACAACTCACCCATTCCACTCCCAAAGCCACACCCCCTTTTCGGCTTTGCACATTACAATTTACGCACATAGCGTTGTTGAATGCGCCTAGAATGTTGTGCACATAAATTCTAATTTAACCCAATTAGTGCTAATTGGTGGTTAAATACCAATTATTGGTTCTGATTGGCTTGCTAATCAATTAAATTGGGCAAGCAATTTGGTCAGGTGGCCAAATTAGCATGCACAACTTTAGGCACCATGTATAGAATTTGGGGTCAAGCCTTTTATAAAATGCTAGAGAGCTTATGGATGCATGGACCTAAATATCCATTTTCCAACAAAGACACTCTATAAGAACTTATCTTTACAGAGTCTGGATCAAACACTTGTGTTAATGTCTTAGAGGATACTGAGGTAATAGTAGGTAGCACCAAGGGGAGGGTTTGCAACATAGATTTCTTTTAAATTGGTAATATAAAACACCTGTAAATTAGGAAGCTTGTATTTGTATACAGTAATAATTATTTTCCACCAAGCTATTTAATACTCATCCTTACCTAAGCTTTATAAATCTTTAAGGCAAAATAAGCTCTCTCTATTGTCTTTGTATTTCCATTTCAGAAAACAATTTCTTTGCCTTTCCTGTACTTAAACATGAATTTTATCTCAATGTTAAAATAAAACTGTATGACAGTTTTCTTGCACATGGTGAAGCTTTGTTTTCTTTTAAAGCCATTTTATTTGCTTTTCATTTTTTAGATAGTACAAGGTCAGACTTCAGATAAGTGCCAACATTTCAAAATGATTGTGGATGCCAAATGCAATGCAAATTACCCCTCCCTGAAGGAGCTTGCTCAATACTGGGGGTTTACTGTAACCACAGAGCTGACTCCTATGATTGGAGAATAGGAGACTCCATTACAATAATAGGTAACACCATAATCTGGTAAAAAGGTGTTCTGGGTGCTCAGGGCTAGCACCAAATAAAGAATAAATTAAAACAGCTTGTCTTCATATTGGAAGCTTTGCATTTATTAGTAGAAATTAAAACCAAATTGAGTTTAATTACAAATAATTTTCAGATTTGTCTTTTTCATCTATTACTCCTTTCAAATGGGGTTGGCCTTATGTAGGGGTGACATCACACGCTATGGCAGATAAGGAACGAGATTGAATCTTAAAATCTTCATCAGACAAACAAATCTTCCGATATCGCAAGAATTGCGAAAAGGGCAAACTTTTCCTTAAAGCAGCCGGATGGCTACTGCCGTAATACAAAAATGTGTTCCGGTCCGTGCTTTTATGAAATACAGTAGTGTTAAATCCTGCATGGGTCTTAATTAAAATATCCAAAAAAGATATTTGAGAAAATGGGACACAAAATGTTGCCTCATTGTACACTATCAGGCTTATTTTTGAAAGAGATCCCCCGGCCATCTTCCAACACAAATCGGAAGATGGCCGGCGATCTCCTGAACCTGGCCAAATCGGTATACTCGAAAGCCGATTTTGGCCGGGTTCAACTGCTTCCCGTCGTGGAGCCGGCAAAACATCAAGGGGGTGTGTCGGTAGGGTAGTGAAGGCGGGTCAGGGGCGTGACTGGAGCATGCTCATGAGATGGCCGGCTTCGCCCAATAATGACAACAAAAAAAAAAACGGCCAGCCTTGTAGAGCATTTCACCGGCTATACTTGGTCCCTTTTTTTTTATGACCAAGCTTCAAAAAGGAGCCCCAACTCACCAAATGACCACCAGAGAGAAGTGGGGATGACCTCCCCTTACTCCCCCAGTGGTCACCAACCCCCTCCCACCCCCCAAAAAATTTAAAAAACATTTTTTCGCCAGCCTCTATGCCAGCCTGAAATGTCATACCCAGATCCATGACAGCAGTATGCAGGTCCCTGGAGCAGTTTTTAGTGGGTGCAGTGCACTTCAGACAGGTGGACCCAGGCCCATCCCCCCGTACTTGTTACACTTGTGGTGGTAAATGGGAGCCCTCCAAAAACCCCCAAAACCCACTGTACCCACATGTAGGTGCCCCCCTTCACCCATAAGGTCTATGTTAATGGTGTAGAGTTGTGGGGAGTGGGTTTTGGGGGGATGTGGGGGGCTCAGCACCCAAGGTAAGGGAGCTAAGCACCTGGGAGTTATTTGTCTTTTTTTTTTTTTTAATTTTTAGAAGTGCCCCCTAGGGTGCCCGGTTGGTGTCCTGGCACGTCAGGGGGACCAGTGCACTACAAATGCTGGCTCCTCCCACAACCAAATGCCTTGGATTTCACCGGGTTTGAGATCACCGGCATTATTTTCCATTATGGCTGAAAACCGATGCCGGCCATCTCAAACCCGGCGAAGTCTGACATTTGGTCGGGCCCAACCGTATTAGCAAAGAAAAAGATGGCCAGCCATCTTTTTCAAAAATACGGATGGCTCCGCCCACTTACGGCGCAGCTATTTTGCCGGTACTGTTCGATTATGCCCCTCAATGATTTCCCAGTATGAGGCTCTAAATGTTCTCCAGTCCTTTCTTGATAAAAGATTCCTACTTAATTTATTTCGCAGTTGGCCAATTTAGCCATGAAGGGGAATTTCTTCAGATTTGAGACCACCCTGTATCAGCAAATATCTGGGGCCGCAATGGGGCCTATGATGGCTGCCTCGGTAGCCAACTTGTTCATGACTGCTTTTGAACATAAATTTGTTTATTCAGCACATCTGTACAGCAGAGTTCATCTATGGGTTTGATACTTTGATGATATTTTTTTATTGTGGGATGGCTCCCCTGTTTTGGCACAGTATATGTCATCACAAGAACAAAAAGAACAAAATATAAGAAAACCAATGGACCTCATTAGGGGCTTATAGCCCATTTATGTTTAAACAAAAGAGTTCTGCATGAAACAAAATATTTATTTTTATTTTGATTTATAAACCACTTGCCCCTGAAACATGTTAAAAAACAGAATAATTCATTTGTATAGCTAAAAGGTAAACTTCTAAAAAACAGATGAAGATGTGGTTCCATGTGCCCCAATGAAAGGAGAGTTTAATTCTACTTCCATGTAATTTCAATATATCCCATTATCTTTATAACACCAGGCTTCCCAAGGCAGATTACAACAACAGTTAAGATGAACCCATCAGGAAACAGGTTATCCTCACTGAAATCTGGCCATCTGTATTGTATAGAACAGTAAAGAAAAATGAGCACAAACTACAAAGTTCATAATTACTGTTTCTATCAGCTACTGCTTTGTTTTGAGTGTATGGCAATGACGGCTGCGCGGAGGTGTGGAAACAGAGATTAACCAAATTGGCTTCCTTGCTTACAGTGGACTAGATAGGCTCACTTCCACGCCTGTCTATTAAACTTCCTTGAACGAGATCGAAGCTTTGACTCGGCCTACCGGAAACAGGAAGTTACGTCAGAGGGTTGGAGAGCGTTTCGGGCCGGCGGCGGGCAAATTGACAATTTGAAATTGTAGAAGTTAGATGCTATCCCTACCATTGGCAGCATCCTCAAAGATCAGTTTGAAGGTATGGTATGGTGGGGCTTGAGAATGAGGGATAGTTGCTGGTCTGGGGAGAGTGGAAGAGAGGGCGAGATGCTAATACGTGTGAGGGCTGTCAAATGTGTTTGACTTGGTATCTGTCTGCTCGCTACATTGCCACAGTAGCAGAGAATGGCAGAAGGTTCAGTCGGCTTACCCCTTTCGGACGCTGTGCTGTACTAGAAACTGGCTGCAGAGGCTGGTCCAGAGCGTTTGTTTCATGAGCACATCTTTGCTGTACATCACAGGGTAAAGTAAAATAGTTGGTTTTAAGTATGGTTTTAATTAAGTTTTCTTTCTGAGTGTATACATATACAAGTATTGCATAAATGTAAAATAATTAGACTTGCAGACAGGGCTGGTCTTAGCAAAATTGTGGGGCCCTGGGTATACTGCAGACAAGTTCGGTGGGGCTCCCCGCCCCCACCTAGCCCTGCCCCTTGTTGACATGTGTTTAAATTTTTTTATTTCAAATAAAGACAAATCAAGCAAAACTTGTACAGAATGCTCATTCAAATAAGCACAAAGAAACCTTTGGGTAAAACCATGTGCATGTAAGTAACATAGTAGATGACGGCAGAAAAAGACCTGCACGGTCCATCCAGTCTGCCCAACAGGATAAACTCATATGTGCTACTTTTTGTGTATACCCTACTTTGATTTGTACCTGTGCTCTTCAGGGCACAGACCGTATAAATGTGCCCAGCACAATCCCCGCCTCCCACCACCGGTTCTGGCACAGACCGTATAAGTCTGCCCAGCACTATCCCCGCCTCCCACCACCGGCTCTGGCACAGACCGTATAAGTCTGCCCAGCACCATCCCTGCCTCCCGCCACCGGCTCTGGCACAGACCGTATAAGTCTGCCCAGCACCATCCCTGCCTCCCGCCACCGGCTCTGCCACCCAATCTCGGCTAAGCTCCTTAGGATCCATTCCTTCTGAACAGGATTCCTTTATGTTTATCCCACGCATGTTTGAGGACTGGATAAATGAATTAAAACAAATGCCCAAATACTTGGTAGCAATAATGAAACAGTGATTGAATATTCACATAGCAAGTAGCCTGAACCAACAGATTTATTTTCCACTGAACATAATTAACACTGTGTGAATTTTACTGACAGTGTGCTGAACTGGACAATGCTGGCATATTTAGACTGACTCTGGACAGTTCTGCAAGAAGGAAACCCTTCCCTCATTATTCAATACCTTCTTTATGAAATAGTAGTAATTAAAATAAAAAGGCAAGTGCATTCCTGGATTGAAGAAGGCAGCAGGAGAAAGCTGACCAAGGTGGTTAGGTTGAGAACAGTAGATGGCAATGACAGCTGAAGCAGGGAACAGGAGAGAGATGCCAAGGCTGCTGCAGGGCCCCTGGGAGTGCGAGACCCTGTGCGACCGCTGCTGTCGCCCCTGCCTAAGACCAGCCCTGCTTTCAGATTTTCTTTAGTACTTTGAAGCCATAGGCAAATGTTAACTTGATATATGTGGATACTTAAAATTTTTGAATTTATCTTTGTTGAGCGCAGTACAGACAAAATAATTAGACTACCGCCAATATTTGCTAACCTCAAGTGCAGAGGATAAAGCCTCTGAAGGGTCTTCGTCTCCTGTAAGGTCCCTCCTGGTGTGGAGAGAGAAGACTGCTTTAAGGCCTCCCCAACAGCTTCTTACGAGAATTACTAGCTTCAGTGTTCTGGGGCAGTATTTTCAGCTCTGGCTCTACCAGTTGTTCTGGCTACAGCCCCTTGCACCTTTTCAAAGGTGATAGTGGCAGCCCAGCTGCGCTCCCAAAGGCATCAGGGTGCAAACTGGAAAACAGAGAGGACTCAGCACATCAGGGGATCTCGAAATTTAAGGTAGTCTGGAATATGCGAAATCCAGAAACATCCGGCTGTCTTACAGAATTTTTTTTTTTTTTAATATTTTTATTGAAGTTTTTACATATTGATCATAAATGCTGATAATCACAACTTAATCATACTTCCAGTACATAACCCCCCTCCCCCCCAACTTTCCCCTAGTGCGGTTGCTAACCGGTATAGGTTCATGATATGTCTTTACTCCATGATCAAATCATGGGGCTGTTATTAGTCTGGGGGCATCCAAGTCCACTCCATCCTTCAGCCTCCAGGTTGAATATTTGTCCCATTGTTTGTAGAATTGTGTAATCCTTCCTGTCTTTATTGCTGTTAGCTTAGTCATTTGATACACATAGTCCATTTTATGTACCACCCGTATCATCGGTGGTAAGAAAGATTGTTTCCATGCTGATGCTAACACAATTTTTCCTGCTACCATCCACATCGACGCCAAGCGATGTGTTATTGAATTTATGCCTGCCGGTTGGAATTGCAATAGGCATGTCTCCATCTTCATTGGATAAGGGCTCCCCAAGAATTTCTCTAATGTTTTAATTATTTCTTGCCAATATGCCTGTGCTTTGGGACATATCCACCAAATATGTGCCATATCTCCAGTCTCTTTACATCCTCTCCAGCACCAACTACTTTCTTTCTTATACATTCTCGCTATCTTATTAGGTGTCAAGTACCACTGGTATAGCATTTTATATCCATTCTCAACCAATGAGCTAGAAATAGATATTTTAAGCAGATAGCTCAATGCTTTTTCCCAGTTATCACTGTCATATTTCTGTTGCATAACCTTTTCCCATCTCTGAGTGTATCGTTCTAATGGGTTTGAATGGGATCCCAACGCTCTATATAGACGGGAAATACATCCCCTCTGACTTCCCCCTCCTATAGCCTTTTCTAGGGCTGTGTCGTCAAGGGTAAGCTCTCTTTTAGCTTTTCGTTGTATGTAATCCTTAACCCTCTGGTAGTGATATAGGTGGGACATAGGGAGTTCAAATTCCTCCTGGAGGTCTGCAAATGGGATCATATTCCCCTCTTCCCATAGCTGATATATTGCTACCAGCCCTTTTTGTTTCCAGACTCGAAACACATTGTCTGTCGCCCCTATCGGACATCCCATGGCTGTCTGTATTTTCATTCGTTTAAAGTGTTTCCTGCCCGGGAGGAGTTTCTGTCGTAACACATTCCAAGTCTGGAGGGGAAATCTTATTGCGGGGGGTGCCCGCCGAATGCATGTTAGTAATTGATTCTGTGGAGCCCATAATTTGGCATCTGGTCTCTCTATCTTCAACCAGTGTTTTTCAATCTGTAGCCAAGGAGGTGAGAAATTGGAACCCCATCCCGCCAATACCCTCAGTTGGGCTGCTTGATAATATTGTTTAAAGTTGGGTACCCCCATGCCCCCTCTATTCTTTGGTTGATACATAATATCTGCCCTCACCCTGGGTGGTTTGTGTTGCCAGATGTATGCGAAGACTTTGCGCTGTAGGTGACGAAAAAAATGGTTTGGAATCGGTAGGGGCAATGCTATGAATAAATATAAAATCTTTGGTAGTAGCATCATTTTTACTGCCGAAATCCGTCCTATCCATGATAATTCTAGCCCTTCCCATCTTTCCAGTTCCTTTAACAATTCCTTGATTTTTTGTGGGAAGTTAGCCTCATATAGATCTACTAATTTAGCTGTAAGGTTAACCCCTAAATATCGCAAGTATCGACTGACCCACCGAAAGGGGTATTTTTGACTTAACTCCAGTGTCATCTCATTGGAGAGGCCTATCCCCATGATCTCTGACTTAGCCATGTTCACCCGGAATCCCGCTATCCTCCCATATGTCTGTAAACACTGCATCACCCACGGTAGTGATTCCCGCGGGGATGTCAACGTAAGCAAAATGTCGTCTGCGAACAGCATAATCTTATGTGTCTCCTCTCCTATGGTCAAGCCCCGTATATCTACATGTTGTCTAATATGTTGGGCCAACGGTTCCATTGTAAGTGCGAATAGTAATGGAGACAACGCACATCCCTGACGTGTACCCCTCTCAAGGTAGATCAAATCAGATCTGGTTCCATTTATTCGCAGAGAAGCTATAGGGTTCAAATATATTAATGTCATCCATGAGACGAATCTTCCTGTAATACCTATCTTTTCCAAAACTGAAAACATGAATTGCCACTGAACTCGATCGAACGCCTTTTCGGCGTCGAGGGACAATATCAACATCGGTTGTTCTGTGTCTCTTGCCTCATAAATCAAATGTATGGCTCTACGAATGTTATCAAAAGTCTGTCTCCCACTTATGAACCCCGTTTGATCCCCATGCACTAATTTCGGCATAACTTGTTGTAGACGATGGGCTAGGATTTTTGTGAAAATTTTATAGTCCGTCCCCAAAAGGGAAATCGGACGATATGACTCACATCTCTGAGGATCTTTACCTGGCTTCAGAATAAGTGTTATGCCTGCTAGCCGCCATGAGTATGGCAGCTCTCGATGGGGCTCCATTTCATTAAATACTCGAACTAATAGCGGGGCCAGAATTTTATTATATCTTTTATAAAATTTGTTTGTGTAGCCATCGGGCCCTGGTGCTTTCCCATTCGGTAGGTCCTGGATTGCCCATTGTACCTCTTCTAGAGTGATTGCATCAGATAGAGCCTTTGCCTCCCCAGTTGTCAATTTTGGAAGTGTCACTTGTGCCAGATATTCCTGGGTGGCTTGTGGGGTTGCTATGTCTTCAGCCTGATATAACCTCTGATAATATTTGTAAAAGGTATCTTTTATGTCTTCCAATTTAGTGCCCATTGTGCCCTCTTCTGTTTGGATCGTGTGTATATATGAACTTAGGTTGCGTTTTTTAAGTTTATATGCTAACAGTCTCGAGGGCCTATTCCCAAATTCAAAGTAAGTTTGTCTAGCTTGCTGTAGATGTTCTGCTACTTCTGCTAGCTGTATCTCTCTAAGCGCTAGTCGAATACTATGTATCCTATCTTGTGACTGTTGTGGTAGAGGGTGCTGCTGAGCTTGTATGGTTAGCCCCATTAATTCCGCATGTAGTGTTTGTGCATGGGCCTTTGCTTTCTTTTTCACATGTATCTGTATTGTTATTATTTTCCCCCTAACCACTGCTTTCAGACCTTCCCAAAGTATTTGCGAAGTTACTTCTCCGTTATCATTATGATCTAAATACTCCTTTATCTCCCCTTCCAACTGCAAAAGCATCTTAGGGTCAGCCAGTAGCTCATCCGGGAACCTCCAGGCTGGAATCTCCGGAGGTCTGACTACCCATTCTATTTCCAATAAAACAGGTGCATGATCTGACCACGTTCTTGGAAGTATTTGTATCTCTATTACTTTAGAGAATATATCTGGTGGTCCCAACCACATATCTATACGAGAATGGGAGTCGTGAACCGCAGAGTAGTAGGTATAACCTCTGGATTTCGGATGTATCTGTCTCCAAATGTCCAGTACCTGCCAGTTATCTATAAATTTATGTAGTTGCGCTCTTTCGGATTGGGCATATCGTATCCCTCCTGTTGTGTTATCTAGTATTGGGTGTAGTGTCAGGTTAAAGTCTCCTCCTATTAGTAAAGTGCCTTTAACATGTTTGCTCAAGGTCTTGGATATTTCCTTATAGAAGGTACCTTGCTGAGTGTTGGGTGCATATATGTTCAATAGGGACAATATTTCATCTCCCAACTGAACTATTAACAATAGGTATCGTCCCTCTCTATCCCTTATTATCTCTTGTACCTGCCATGGTTGTCTATTTGTCAGTATTATGAGGACTCCCTTTTTCTTTTTCTCTTTGTGGTTCGATGCAAAATATATAGAATTGTTTCTCCCCCCCTGGCATAGGTGTTCTTTAGTTGGCAGCAGATGCGTTTCCTGTATGAAAGACACATCTGCTTTTAGGCGTTGCCTCTCTTTAAATAACAACTGTCTCTTCATGGGAGAGTTTAATCCCTTGACATTAAGGGTCATGCAGATCATGTTATACATTGTTTTTTGTTAAATAGACCGTCATATTCTAAGTTTATGTGTGGACTGCTCCCGAATATCTCTATTTTTCTTCTACCTATTCCGGACATCCGTATTTCTTGCTTTTCCCTTCTATTACCCTCCCCTTCCCCCCTCCCCCCCTTCTCCCTCCCTACTATTAGACACATCTGTTATTATTGCACAGGTGTGTTTTCGGGGAAGGGACCTCACCCCCATTATTTGTTCTTGCATATCATTAGTGTTTTTTCGCCTTCAGGTGGCTACTTATTAATCCCTTCATATAACCTTTCCATATCATACTCTTTTCATGAAATAACAGTATACAACTTTCTACAACTTATAACATATCAAATCTGTCAAACATTTCCCAACCAGTAAGTCTCACTCTTCAGTTGGTCCTCTCGTTTCAGTTTCGGATCTTCTTTGAATTCAGAAGTTGTCTTTCTAAGTTTTTATTCAGGATCCGTGTGCATCCAAATCATGTCGAAGTCGAGAGTCTGACTGTTGCCGACAAAGTCGTCCCTTGCCTCTAGTGACTCTCTGCCACCGTGGCTTTGGTAGATTAGTTTTAGCAGATTGATGTGTTGCGCTTTCAAAAGCTTTTGGCAATTGCTCTCTTGCGTCTTCAAGATGTCGTATTTGGTGAAGTTTCCCCTCTTTATAAAAGCGTAGAGCAAAAGGATAGCTCCATCGGTAACGTATACCTTCTGCCTGTAAGAATTGAGTCAAGGGCCTTAGCTCCGCTCTTCTTTTCAAAGTGGCGGCTGCCAGGTCTTGGTAGCAAGCAATATTGTAGGACTCCCATTGAAAATCTGGGGATTCCCTAGCTGCTTGCATGATCAGTTCTTTTATTTTAAAGTCACCGAAGCAGGCAATTAGGTCTCGCGGTTTATTAGCTCTTGGCGCTCCCAACGCCCGGTGGGCCCGCACTATTTGTATGTCTGAGGGGTCTTTGTTAACTTTTATTGTTGCCAGCCATGCACTCGCTATTTTTTGCACTACTGTCTCACAGTCTGAGTATAATGGTACTTCTGGCAGTCCTCTGAATCTCAAATTATTTCTTCTATTGCGATTCTCAAGATCCTCTAACTTGTCCCATACTTGTTGAAACTCTTGTTTAGATTTAATTGCCTGCTCATTTAAGCTCTGTATGGCCTCCGCTTGTTCTTCTATCTTGTCTTCGTTCTCTGCCACGCGGACTCCCAAGGCCCCAATCTCACCTCTCAGATCCGCCCCCAATAGCGTGAGGTCAGATCGCATAGCTTTAAGATCTGCCTGAATCTCCTTTATCCAGGATCCGATGTCTTGCAAAGTAGTTTCCTCGGGCTCCGGGACATCTCCCGTTTCAAATAAAGGTGGGGAGTTATGCGATTGTTGTTCTGGTGATAGATTGGCTCGCTGTTCCGCCGGAGCGCCGCCATGTTTTTTCGCCGATGCGTTTTCAAACGCAAACGCTGATAGATCTATCATGGCTGCTTGCGATATCGATGTCATTCTTTCGGCTATTACTTTAGCTCGCTGCTCCGTGTTTTCTGCTTCAAATTAAGGCTCTTTAGCGGGATTAAAATGCTTTATTTGCTCGGGGTGCGACGGAGCTCCCAGTTCACGCTGCCATCTCCGTCGGTGACGTCACTTCCCTCTGTCTTACAGAATTTTAATGGATTCCTATGGACATCTGGGTAGGTTTTTACCTTTCTCCTGTAATTATAACTAAGTTCTGCCTTCTGAACCAAAAGAGTTGTGGATTGTACTAGAATACAAGAAAGCATGCTGAGTACAGAAAGGAAATTAAGACCAAGCTGGAAAGTAGATAGGGCCTGTGGTATTAAAATTAAGAAGGGGAAATGGGCATGTGGTATTAAAATAGGAAGGGGAAATGGGCAGACTAAGATGTACTTTGCAGTTATTGTGAAATGTACATACATTTGTAGAAGTAAAATTAATTGTACCACATGAGATTATTAAAACTGATCTTTTTATTAGAGCTCCATAATATATCTTGTTGCAACAAGGAGGAAAGACTGGGAGAACAGTCTCTCTCTCCTTTCAAGTCTCCCTGAAGTTTGCAACACAAATGCTTACATTTATACTCTCAACCACATATGAGGTTATTGATACAGCTACACAGAATTCTGTAGCAATCTGGTTTCAGGACCCATTTCAGCACTGAAACTGTTATCACTGCAGTTCTCAACGAAATCTACACTCACTGGGAAAGGCTCAATGTTGTCTTGGCTGTCTCTCTTGAGCTCTCAATTTATTCCTTAGTCCATCTGCCACTTTAATCCAGTCCACTGGTGTGGCATTTCATTTTTATGCAGATGACATTCTGATACTCTTTCCTACCACTCGATCCTTTCAAAGACTGCTTATGGCTCATTTCTGACTGGCTTGTTGCATACAAATTAGTTTTAAATAAGGAGAAGACCGTAGTATGCTGTTTTTCCAGAGGCCTTTCTGTGCCAACCTCACCTTAGATTTCTTTGGTTAATCTTTTCAACCAGTCAGCTCTTTCTGTTATTTAAGGATTATCCTTAACTCACACCTTTCATTTGTCCTCTAGATCTCCAGTGTTTGCAAACAGGTTTCTTTATCCTCCGTCAGCTCAGAGCTGTCCGCTACTACTTTAGCCCTGATGTTTTTAATTCTTTCACTGCTCACAACCCAGTTAGACTATTGTAATATAGTTTACCTCGTATGCACCCAGGCCAATATCGAACGTCTACAAACCTTACAGAACATAGCTATCTGGGTCATGCTCAAGAACATATGTTACTCCATTGCTTAAGAAATACCATTAGCTTCCCATCCATCAGCATATAACCTTCAAATTGTTAGTGCTCACTTTCAAGGCTCACAGACGTGGGCTCCCATACTGCTTATCCACTCTCACCATCCCATCTTCTTCGATCATTAAATGACCACCAGTTAGTTTTGACGAGTCCTAGGTTTCTTAACTAGAATTTACAAGACATTGAGCATTCTTTTTCTTTGCCCTCTCTTGTTGGAATTCTCTCCCCCTCTACCTATGCACAGAACTTTCATTCAAAACTTTTTAAGCAGGTCTTAAGGCCTGGCTTTTTACCCAAGCGTTTGGTCCTGTTGAGGAGTAGTAACTAAGCTGACTGTTGCTGTGTTGTATATTACTATCCATTCTCTCTAATCCTCCTCCCCAACCAGGCTTTGTACTGTTTCCCTTTTTCTACTCTATCTTATCTTTACTCTGATCGGTTTGCATTTTCTTATCTTCAAACCTTTATGTGAGAGCTTTGCATAGTTTCGCACATGGCATGTTCCACCTCCCCCCCCCCCCAACCCCCCTCCTTCTGCTCCTGTTGTTCATAGTTTTACAGCTTCATGGTCTCATGCCCTAGCTACATTTTTATTTCAGCTATCAGGCCAGTCCTTGAATCGTTTCATGCATCTTGGGGTCTCAGCAGTTTGGACTTCTTATCCCCCTTTCTTCTCTCTCTTCCTGTCTCAGCACGTTTATCAATATGCACACGTCTCTTTAAACCAACAGAGTTCCTTTTGCTAATGATTTTAGAAAGCTATACTATGGTATTTTCTGATAGAAAGGGCCTACAAAAGTATAGTTATGCTTTCATCCCTAAAGAGTTCCTTTCTACCAGGGCATAAGCTATTTTTGCAATTATGTTAAATGGAAAAGCAATATATTTATACATTTCTCACACAAGTCCACAAACAGCAGGAAAGGCGCGAAGAGCAGCTGCTCTGAGGTGATGTTAAGACCCTCCACAAATACTTTGGCTTCCAATTTATTGATCAAAGTAAGGTTGTTCCCCTCTTGCCAGACCCATAACTTAGCTAGGTACACCAAGGCGAACCTGCCGCCCTTCTGATGAAGATCCATGCAGTACGTGGCCAGTTCCTTGTGCTGTGCCGCTACACGGGCTGAATAATCATTGACAAGTAAAAGGTTCTGGTCGTCATATTCCAGCTTGCCCATCCTACAGAACACCTTTAAAAAACTGCTCCTTTTCAAGCCAAAAAAAGTACTTGGCTATCACTGGTCTTGGTCTGGCTGCCCCATCCCGCTTCGCACCAATTCTATGGGCATGTTCACATCAATAGGCCCCATTTGCGCCATTCAAGCCTAGTTGTTTTGGCAGCCACTCTGAGAAGATTCTATAAAGGTCCACATCCAAGAGAGATTCTGGGAGCCCTACTCGCAAATTATTGCGGCAATTCTGATTTTTCCATCTCATCCACCAGATCCCTCAGCTGTGATGGGCAGTACCTCCAACTGTTCAGCCATGCGCTAACATCCTCTTGCTGAGAGAAACGGTTCTTCACCTCAGAGAGACGCTGACCCTGGGAATTTTTATTTTCCTGCGCATGGCAGAAACCTGGTGGTAATCGCCATTCTACGCATGTAGATGATTACCGCAAGGTTACCACGTGAGACCTTACTGCTAAGTCAATGGCGGTAAGGTCTCAGAACCAAAATGGACGCGTGCCAATTTTTATTTTGTCGCATGTCCATTTTTGGCAAAAATTTTAAAAAGGTCTTTTTTACAGGTGCACTGAAAAATGGATCTGTGTTCGCCCAAAACACGCACCTACACTAGCGCAGCATATTTTTCCCACCTTAGTGAAAGGACCCTTCAGTTGTGATTGAAACAGGTCTAGCTAAAACATCTTTATTTTGGTCTTAGACATTTTTATTTTGGTCTATTGTTGAAAAACGTCTTATCTTTTGATTCTACCCATGTCCCACCCAAAACACGTCCCCTTGAAATTTGGATGAATTGGGAGCAAAACATCTAAAATCAGGGTGTCGAAAATTGCAACTTAGATGTTTTTGAATGAAAAATGTTCTCCTGCCACCTTATGACATTTTTTGGACTTTTTTGTTTTGATAATGAGCTCCAAACTGTATTAGTAAGTTTCTGCCAGCAAAAAAAACTCTTGCTTTGTGGTTTCAGATAGAGATGCTATATTGGCATGTGTTGCCCAGATCTTGTGGAAAAGTTTAATGTATACTGCAGCAGCTTCATAACTAATTGATTGAAAAATGAAGTTGATTTTAATTGATGTTCTGGATCTACTGTGTTCCAGTTTTTAAGGACCCTCTGGAGTAGGCTGCAATGGAAAAGTCAAAAATCCCAGTCTCTGTTCATAAAGGACCAGTCCAGTATGGCAAAAATGGGATAACAGGTATGTGGCCCAAAGACAATTTGTATTACTACTTTATCATCTTTCACATGCTGCACATTAAAAAAAAATCTTCTCAGGATAGATTTAATATTATTTAACAACTCATACATGATGTAAGATTTTGGTAGGATCAATACAGATTTCTCTTTGTGAGTTTCTTTTCGCCATGCCTGATCAGCCAAGGGCAATGGGTTATGTCCCCCTGCCACCCGATGAAGCCAAAGAAAAAGAACTGCCTTCTCTCCCCTTTAGAGTAGGCTGCTCCTGGAAGGCCGTAAGTCCGGATTCCCAGTGAAACACAGACTGTTCCTGGGGCATGCTGCAGTTAATAGTCCTTTTGGAGCTGATTTCCCTACTACTACTACTTATCACTTCTATAGCACTACAAGGCATACGCAGTGCTGTACACCATACATGAAAAGACAGTCCCTGCTCAAAGAGCTCACAATCTAAATAGGACAGGCAAACAGAACAACTAAGAGGTAAGGGAATTAAAGAGGTGGGGATAAAAGGGTACAGGACAAGTGAGTAGTGGTTAGGAGTCAAAAGCAGCGTTAAAGAGGTGGGCTATCTCCCTCTTGGAAACAGACTAGAGGGCTAAAATTGGTGGATGCCTGTCTACAGAGCCCAGGGATGCTAAATCTGATGGTATTTCATCGCTTCCCCACCCCGCTTGTTCCCGGTTGTAGCAGCAGTGCCTACTGTCCTCCTCTACTCTTGGGAAGGGGCCAGAGATATAAGCATGCCTCCTGGTTTATTATAGTGCTGTCTCAGATTAGGACTTGGTCAGGCTTTCTGAAGTGATCACATTCCCCCACCCCACCCCTTTCTCTCCACTTGGTTCTAGTGTATCCTGGGTGGAAACGGAGGTAATATACTTCAGGTAACTCATAACAGTTCAAGTGTCAGCCAGTGCATTTGGCCTGGCTTGGGAGCAGGCAAGCAAGCAGGGACCAGGTGGGCAGCTGCGATCTGCGGAGGTTCAGCATCCAGCTAAAAGTGAAGCTGGTGAAGCTCCCCAGATTGAGCTGTGGCCTATGCACTGTGCATGGAGTGCAACTTGGTCAGAGCTCCTGTGTGGATGGAATCCCTAGTCTTTTTAAATGTTTGCGTTGCACCAAAAATACTTAAGAAAAGCCCACTGAAACCTTTATATCCCTCTTTCCTTCTGATTAGAGAAATGGGGAAGTTCATGAAGGCTACCCTCAAGGGCATGGCAGTCTGCACTGCTCTTGTTCTACTGAGTTAATATTTCAGCAGGTAGTGTCACATGCATATCAGAGCTCCTCCCCATTCCCTGGAGAACTCTTGTTTGACATGCTTCAGAATATTTGCTGCAGAGCTATCATCTTCACTGTTACTCTAGAGAGAATTGTGCTTTCTGATCTAACCTCTCTAGTTCTGCCTCTGATGCAGCCTTCTGGTGAAACCTGTCCACGCCAGGCACATTTGTTTGTTTGAATTAAAATTCTTGCTTTTTGATCCTCTATACTTGTGGATCTACTGTTTGTTCTGCTCTGTTGGCATTGCAGATCTTCTGCCTCTCTTTTGTGTCTCCTGCTCCTGTTCTCTACTGAGTTAATATTTCAGCAGGTGGTGTCACATGCATATAGGAGCTCCTTCCCATTTCCTATCAGCTAGGGGAGCAATAATGGGAATAGCCTGCAGAACCAGCTCTGCCCCTTCACACAAGTGAAGCTTTCCAGAATGCCTTTAAGGCCAGATTAAGCCTGAGATTCACGAAAACTTTTCTGCAGCCTAATAATAATAACAACAAACCCAAAAAAACCTGGGTTTCCTGCTTTGACAGCACCTTCAGGTTCCACTTTGAGCCCTAATCTGTGGCCTTGCATGGAAGGAACCACAGTCTGACTTTGGCAGTTTTGGGGTTGTAGAGCCTTCCACACTGACTGTGACAAGAGGAGGAGAGATTGGAATCTCCATAGATTATGAATAGGCCTGGAGGTTGCAAAAGTTCAATCTGCTGGTCCTTTCAAAAAGGGCTTGTTGTCACTTGTAAAGTGTCAATTATATATACAAAACTTAGTTTGTAAATCCTCAAGAATTGTTGAGCATATTTTATGACAAACTTCACAGCCACAGACCCACAAAAAGTTCAAAGCCCTGACTGAGACTTTTAACACAACAGTGAAATTATGCAGTTGGGCCTTTTCCATTTTGTGTTCAGACTTTTGTTAGTGACACTATGAGCACCAAGAAAGCAGCCCTAGGGCCTTTATATTCAGCTGGCTTGGCCAGCATATAAAGTTAAAATGTTGGCACTGACACATCTTTATTCACATGCTAGAGAGAAAAAGTTTCTGGATGCCATAACTGACTACTTTATGGAGCCTTACTGGCCCAGGAACCAACCAAAGGGGAAAACTAGTTCTTACTGGTATACAAACCTGATGCAAGGGGTGATGGTGGTGAGGCCATTAGGTACTAGTGATCAAAATGTGATTGATTCCGTCATCACTAGCAGAAAGATGCTAACAAGAACTGCTGTTGTAGTACTTAATTTTAGAGACTGATAAAATAAGGAAGTTGGGGTGGGGGGGCTAAATGAAGCTGCTGCCAGGGTCAAAAGCTTGCATGGACATTTAAAAAGACCGCTTAGGAATTCAAGATAAAATATATTGCATACACTAAACAAGTTTTGAAAGTAGGTCAAACAGGCAAGTTACATGTAAAATCATAAGCCAGGACAAGAGAAGCTTGTTATAGAGGCAAGAATAAATTCTAAACCTGTTCAAATACATCTGAAGACAAAAGCCTGTTAGGGAGCTGGCTGGATCTGGATGACTAAGGGGTTAAAAAAAAAAGTGCTCAGGGAGGAAGATAATAGCAGCAAAACTAAACAACTCCTTTTCCCTCTGTCTTTACCAAGGATGTTGGTCATACCCACACTGGAAACCTTTGTTTTGATGGGAAGATTCTGAGCAAGTGAAGCACATCACTGTTATTCTGAGAAGATGTAATAGATCAAACTGACAAAACTCAACTGCAAGAAATCACCAGGACAGCATGGTATTCATCCCAGTGTCCTGGAAGAGCTGAAACATGAAATTGCTAACCTGTTGCTAGTAATCTGTAGTCAGTCAAAATGGTAAAGTTACCCAAGGATTGGAGGGTGGCCACTATAATGCCAGTTTTTAAAAAGGTCTCCAGGGTTGATCTGGGAAACTATAGGCCAATAAGCCTGATGTCTATGCTGGGCAAAATGGTTGAATCTATGCAAAAAAATAAAATAAAAATTATGGACCATATAGTTACACAGCTGAATGAGCATGAGTTCAGAAAAGGCCACTGTCATCTTACCAACTCTAGATTTTTTTTTTTTAATATAAACAAGTAGATAATTTTTTTTTGTTACATTTGTACCCCGCGCTTTCCCACTCATGGCAGGCTCAATGGTGGGCTGCCTTTATATCTGACAGATCAAGGAGGGGTTCCCTACGAAAAGTCATAATACCCAAAGGAGTAGGGAGTATTGCGTTCAATTCTGGTCACCATATTGCAAAAAAGATATAGTGGAAATAGAAAAGGTTCAAAGAAGCGACCAAAATGCTAAAGTGAATGGAACTCCTCTTATTGAGGAAAGGCTAAAGAGGTTAGGGCTCTTTGCTTGGAAGAGAGACGGATGAGGGGGAGATATGATTGAGGTCTGCAAAATCCTGAGTGGTACAGAACAAGAAGTGAATTGGTGAGTTGTTTTTTTACTCATTTCAAAAGTTCAAAGACTAGGGGACACTCAAGGAAGTTATATGGAAATACTTTTAAAACAAATAGGAGGAAATATTTGTTCATTCAACGAATAGTTAAGCTCTGTTTGCCGGAGGATGTAGTAACAGTGTATCTGGGTTTAAAAAAGGTTTGCACTAATTCCTGGAGGAAAAGTCCATAGTCTGCTAGAGACAGACATGGGGAAGCTACTGCTTGCCCTGGAATTGGTAGCATGGAATGTTGCCACTATTTGGGTTTCTGTCAGGTTCTTGTGCCCTGGGTTGGCCACAGGATACTGGGCTAGATGGACAATTGTTCTGACCTAGTATGGCTATTCTTATGTTCTTATGACTGCCAATCCATGCAAGACTCCAGAGATAAACAGTTATAAAGAATATATTTATTAAAATAAATAAAATAAAACATACAATGGACTCAACATGGTCCCGTGTTTCAGCAGAAATATGCCTGCTTCAGGAGTCAGAGTATCTACATATACAAAATGCATTGAGCCATTGTATCTTTGGTTTTTTTTTTTGTTTTTAATTAATATATTCTTTATTACTGTCTACCTCTGTAGTCTTGCCTGGATTGGTTGTTCTACGTCCCTTCTCTATTCCTTTGGAAGGGCTGCCTTATATAGCATATTTGGATTTTCAGAAGGTATCGGACCAAGTCCCTCATGAGAGACTCCTTTAGGAAATTAAAGAGTCATGGGTAGGAAGCCATGCTCTTCTATGGATTGCATAACAATTCAAATACAAACAGTAGGACTAAATGGTCAGTTATTCACATGGAAAAAATGTCAGTAGTTGAGAACCCCAAGGGTCTGTACTGGGACCTGTGCTGTTTAACATATTCATAAACGATCTGGAGATAGAGGTGACGAGTGAGATGATCAAATTTGCACATGACTCAGTTAAAACAGCAGAGGACTGCAAGACTGGGTGTCTTCATGACAAATAAATTTTAATAGGGGAAAAATAATCCCAACTATAAGTACAAAATTCTGGGTAATGAGTTAGGAGTCATCCCAGATAGTTTGTTGAAATTCTTAGCTTAGTGTGCTACAGCTGCTAAAAAGGTAAAAAAAATGTTAGGGATTATTTGAAAAGGAATGGAGAACAAAATAAAGTACAGTTATGCTTTGTTTTGGTCCCTGATGCAATTGCACCTTCATTACTTAAAAATGATATAGCAGAAATAGAAAAGGTTCAGAGAAGGGCAACAGAAATGATAAAACACCTACCTTATGGAGAGAGGTTAGGGCTCTTCAGCATGAAGAAAAAACAACCGAGTGGATATGACAAAAGCCGGAAAGGATAAAGAAGAGTTAGGGATAGAAGAATTTACTGTTTTTCAAAGGGATTAGTTGTGGGGGTGGGAGTGGGGTTTGACTCAACCTTTTGTGTTTGAAATGTAATGTGTATAAGTGTAAAGTTCACCCCACTCATGATTTTATAAAACATTTTTTTCAGAAAAAAAAGTGATTTTAATTGTAAATCATTTTGGGTATCTGGGACAGAGGTGAGTAGACTGAATTCATAAACAGCTTGCTTAGGGGGATTCTTAAGTAGGGCAGCTGCGCATCACATAGAGGCGTATTATCAAAGCACTGACTTATAAAGTTACGTAATAACCTATGGAACTTTGTAAGTCTTAAGTGCTTTGAAAATGAATCCCATAAAATCTAAGTCAGTCTGCTGCATGGAGAGATCAGTAAAACCTTATTAGACAGCTAGTAAAAGGCTGACATATGCTACTCCAACCTCTGTTGGTCTTTTTTTTTTTCTTTAGCAGAGGGAAAGTAGAAAGAAATTAAAATCACTTTGTTATATTTTCAGTCATTGCAACGTGTACATGGATTGTTAAATGTGGGACTTTTCCCCCCTTAATTTGGCATCCTTTCCACAATCATCCTGTGGTCTGGAATTCACTCTTGAATGATTATGCATGCTGCTCTGTTTTCCTTACTGACCAGCAAGTGATGTTAAATAAAATACACATCCACACAACGTTCTCACGGCACTCTGGAGCTGAAAGAACACAATTGAGGGTTGAGTGTATGAGGATTTTTGGCTTGGGGGAAAAATCATTTTGGAGCCAATTTTGTAGGAGAACTTATGTAAGAGGTAATTTCTTCAATATTTAAATCAGAATGTAGAATACGTAGATGTATTACAGGGACATTATAAAGGCTGGTTTCATAAATCATTTTCCATAAAGCATGTTTTGCATGAGGATCATGAGCCGTATAAAATGGTGCTGCTGAATGCATGTGCTGATAAGAAAGTGGTTATTGATACCTGTGCTGCCTGTAGGTATTCCCAGAGGTAGTTTGAGAGGAGGGGAAGAAGTATGATGTACACATTTTAAAATAAGTAAACATATGCACATACCATGGAGCAGCTGTAAATTTGTGTGAGCATTTTGTACACTACTGGGGATGGTTTTGGTGCCTGTTTTATCAAAGGACATAAGTACTTATGTCACAGGGTAATTTAACAAAACATGTTCCATGTAAATGTTCTGCATATATAAAATGGCTGTTGTATGTATATATCATTCATGCAGTTTTATAAGTATGCAGGCTAGCAAGCACACATGCTTTTATGTGATCTTCATGTAAGTGCTCTCAGTGGTATAGTTTGAGAGGAGCAGGGACTGAGTTGTGATGTATGTCAGAGAGTACTACAAAATTAAATTTGTATGGAAACATTTGTTTGCTATTGGATTATTCTAGGAGCCTATCTTCTTGGACAAAATATATGCACTTTTAAATATTTGCAATTGATATCAGTGCAATGACAGTAGAGAATCCAAACTAGAATTAAACATAGACCACTATAACAGATGTAGGGTGCTCCATTCTTAGGTAGTAGAATGGGGTGGACCACTGGATCCATGGCCCAACCAGTATTTCTTCCTACACAGCACCAGCAACTAGAGAGTTTGGGGGAAGGGAAAGGGCATAGCCAGGGATTTTTTTATTTGGTCCCTCCAACCAAAATATTTTTGGGGCCCCTGGGCCTATTATCAAATTACTCCCCCCCCCCCCCCAATGTGCCTAGCAGCAGGGCTGTGATCCTCCTTGATTTCATCTTATTCAAAAAGGTTTAACATGATTCTAGTTATCTTGCAGCCATTGAGACCACCATTTGGCAGTTATTCTGTCTTTTGAATTGACAAGTTTGGGTGTTTTCTTCAGCATAAACTTGATTTTTGTATTTGTGTTGCAAATATTTTTAACAGATACAAATTTACCGTGTCCCAAGAAAATCTGCCCATCCAAACCAGTTCTACCACTTTTTAGTAAAGACCCCAACATCAGTTTTGCAGTGAAAGGTCCGGTGAATGGAGTGTTCAAAGCTACGAGTCAAAGGTAAATGCTGATAATTTCTGAATGGACTGAGTCCTTCATGCAGGATTTCTTCTAGAGAAGGAGGTCTTGGCACCAGTGCTCTGTGAACTACATTGTTGTGCTTTCAAAGTTTTATACTCTTGATAAGCTCTGCATCATTTGATCACCAACTGGACTATTGGCCTCATGCGTTGTTTCAGAGGTCTTCTGGAAAGAACTGATTTGGATACAGGTATAGCTTTCTTTGGCTGTAAAGATCTCACCTAAAAAAGTGTAAATGTTGATCAGCTATGTTCAGCCTCATAGCAAAGCTGAGAACTTGCCTGTTTCCATGAGATTTTAATTTATGTTCATCTAATTTGTTTTTATTCTTACAGATTCATATATTTTATGGTAGTTTTAAGTTGCTTAGACAATCCTTGGATTAACTGGTTCGGAAGGCAGTATTGACAGTCCCTGGGGAGGAGGGAGTCATTGTCATTGCTTGAGGATGACACCACTACTACTACTTAACATTTCTAGAGCGCTACTAGGGTTACGCAGCGCTGTACAATTTAACAAAGAGAGACAGTCCCTGCTCAAAGAGCTTACAATCTAATAGACAAGTGAACGGTCGGTCCTTATGGTCAGGTTTAGGGTCCATGATTGCAGAGTTTAGAAAGAACTCAAAGCCAAACCCCAGTCCAGGATCATAATTGCGGTAACCAGACTAGCCCCCCTGTTTACTAAACTGCGTGGCAAAGCTGACACAGTCCATTCAAAGTGAATGGGCTGTGTCTGCATCAGTGCACCACAAGCTCTAGTGCAGCTTAGTAAACAAGAGGGTAGGTATGTTAGGGATCAAGAGGGTATTTAAAAAAAAAAAAAAAGGTGAAATCCCTAGGTAGGTGCAAATGAAGGCACAAGGTGCCAGACTGTAGCTCTATTTCTATAGTTTGAGCTGAAAGTACAAAGACAGAGGAGGACACTGGAGTCATGGAAAAGGAAAAAAAATCTTGGTATTAAGTAGGGTGTTTAGTCTGGGGGAAGAAAAAGACAAAATAGAGAAAATAATGGTAGCCTTGTATAATGACTTTATAGTGAGTGAAAGGTAAACAAAATATATAGGTTTTAGTATAATTCTAGTTTACTGAACAAAAACCGACTTTTTTTCAAACGTGCTGCTAAATTAAAGAGCAGCATTGGAAGTTTGTTCCCAGGTCAGAAGCTTATAACACAGTTGATATGACAATATCTTGTATCACTGGCATCCCTTTAAGAAGCATTAATCTTTGCTGTATACCATGCTTAAAAGAAGCATAAGAATTGAGCAGATTTCTTGACTGACACTCCACGTGCTGTCACATTAACTAACTGACTGTCCTCATTGGGGCAACCCAGGATAATGTGGTATAGCCTGTGTTCTTGTACACCACCTTGGGTGAATTTTTTCAGAAGGAAGGATGTCCTGAATACAAGATTGTCTTATCAGGTTGTAAACCTGGTGGGGGGGGGGGGGGGGGGGGGAGGGGTAAAAGAATATCTGATCTGCTTGCACCTTTTCGTACACTGAGGATCCCAAACTAGCCTTAATTTTACTTAAAAAAGTATAGCATGTATAAGAGATCTTTGCAGTTAAAAGAAATAGAAACAAAATGGGAAGTATGCATACAAAGCAAACATAGGGAGTACTCATTTAGGAGCCTTAAGGCAGCATTTGCATGTATAAAGGAAACTTTATGAAGCATTTTCTGCATGTAAAGCATTTTTACATGCAGAAAAGTTGTTGTTCTGTGGTGGTGGTTTTTTTTGCACACAGATATATATGTGTGTAAAATGTAGGCATACAGAAGAAGAGTGCCTGCTTTTTATGTGAATTTTCATGTAAACCTTTGTGATCTAGAAAACATACAAAATAACAATCCCAAACTATTCATGAACTTTATTGCTTGCCTCAGCGGTGTAACTCACTGGTGTCTAAGACTTGCAACAGCGAGACGTACAACACCAGCCTCATCATTGACTTTGCAGAGAGAAAAGTATAGGTGAAATCACTATCATAACTTTGTGATCTAGGCATGTATTTTATAACTGGCATTACACCTTTTGGAGCAGATGTAAATTTGTATGTGATGACTTGTATGTTACTAGGCAGATTCTGAATGCCTGTTTTCTGAAGACAGACACCTCTGTTGCCTTTTTAAAAGCCAGTTTACATAGGCACATTTTCTGACTTTGACATAGATGCTGTGTTAAAATGCTACTCTCATAAGATACATATGAGTTTCGATTTTAGAAATGATGTTCCTTATACTTAGCATGCAAGCTTTAAAATGTACAGAAACAAGGCTTGGTTTGAGAGGTTCTTCAAAGCTTATGTATATTCTGTTTTTTTAGAATAGCAATACATGTATATTTAAGAAAATCTCCCCTGTATTTGCAGTCCTCCAAGTCACACAACCTCTGACAAACTTGAGGGGGGTTGGCCCTAGGGTTTAAAGGAGCACTTCATGATGGAGATTCTGCCTTCCCTTCCCCCACTGGGAAAAGTGCATGTGTGTTGGTTCCCCCCATCCTTTTTTTAGGAAAGCGTCTTGATTAGTGGCTATTGTATGTTGTGAATACAGCCTTATAAAAGTACCTGTATATCAAATGCCTAATACAAATACTATATTTATAATTAATGCCTACCACTTTGGATGTACCACTAAAAGTTTATAGTCTAATAAGACGATATACAGCTCTTCCAAAAAATCCATGACCCTTATAAAATCTGTCACCCATGTACGCCTCCCTCCCCCATGACACTTTTTATGCATGCAGGTTTGTAACATATTTTCTTCTCTTGTAGAGCATATCCACATGACTCTAGCCATTATTGATAAAAGGCTTGCTGCTTGCCAAGCCTTCTATAAAAATACTAGCAAAAAAGGCCCGTTTCTCAAAGAAATGAAACAGGCGCTAGCAAGGTGATGACCCTCGACATCGCATACCGTTGCCTGGCAGCTGTGCACCGTTGCCTTCACTCACAGAAAATGACCCCTTCTCCTGACGCTCCTCCCTTCTTCCCATACAGTTCCCTCTGATAGGTCCCTTGAGGTCGCAACTGTGCACCATTGCCTTCACTCTCACTGTTCCGCCCTCGACGTCATCACGTTTTGACGTGAGGGCGGGGCAGAGAGAGATGTGACCGACTTACGAATGTTACGAACCCTTCACTGAAACCACGGAGTCAGCTTCAGAACGTTGGAGGTGCGTTTTATTATAGTAGATTTGCTCAGTTGTCCACTTAAATTATCTGTACAAAATTATTCTCTAAACTTACACCAATAGGGTCACTTTCTCCGCTTTAGTAATCTTTTCCTAAAGGAGCCTAGTAGAAATTTATGCACTCACCAAGGCCCTCCTTTACAGCTTCAAATCCCTCCTCCCACCAGGTTAGTTTCTCATGCCACAAACCGGCACATATTTCTTGACTTCCTCCACATTTTCTCCAGCATTAGTGGCCCTGGTGTTGTGCCAGTGCCTCTTGTTCTAGGAAGAGTTTGGGTAGTTCATGGTGGCTTCAGGCTTGGTATACTGTCTCCTGTTCTTCAGCAGTGGTGGCCCTGGTGCAGTTTCCCTTTCACACCTCCCTTCCTCCTGGGATAGGTTGGGATGTTTGGGCTGCTATTGTAGCCCAAGTGAACAGCTTCATGCTGCAGTTTCGTTTGTCTTAAAAAAAAAAAAAAAAAGTAAACAAGGGAGATGTACAGAAACATGTTACAGAATATACATATACATTGTGCGTCCATTTATAAAGACAAAAGCTGAACCGATCCAGGGAATTCACCTTTATGAAAATGCAATAAACAAGCTTTTCTGGCCTTAAGATTATGCAAGTCTAAGAATGCAGAATAATTCTGGCCTCTGAAAACACTGGTGCTAGATTAATTGGATTTTCTTATAGTGAAAAGTACTTTTATATCTATATCCAACAATGACTTAGGGGCCCTTTTACTACATCTTAGCACATTCTAACAGGTGTTAGTGCACGCTAAAAGCTACACATCCTATTTTATATCTGTGGGCCATGTGGCATACAGTGCATGCTAATGTCCGTGAGCATTCACTAAGCTTAAATAAAAACTCTCTTAGTGTGTAACTGAGGTCTTGTAACATCGATAATGGCCATTAACTATGTGATTTAGGACATTTCAGCGTTCTAGTGTGAATTCATGAACTGTTTTACTCCTTTGTGAATACTTGACACATCTAAATCTTTAGTCCTTAGTTTGAAGATTTCTTGTGCCCTTTCCCTACAATATATGTCAAACTGCTTTGGTCGTACCACAGAAAGGCGTACATCAAATCCATGACCAGCTTCCTGAAACTGTAATATGTAGCCATGCAGAGGGATCTGGGTTGAATTCCCAGTTCTGGTCTTTTCTGGGTAGGTTGGAGATGTGGGCCTAGAGCTACCCTGGGGGTAGGAGGAGGCAGATGGGCGTCAGGCACTGTGCAGTTCAATATCTAGTGACCAGATGTAGGGCCAATGATTTGATTACAGGGTTCTAGATGGTGCATATTCTCCCCAGGACCCTTTTGAATGGGTGCACCACCCAGCTAACCTAACAGAAAATGTTACAATACTGCACAGTACTCCTCTCCCCCCCCTCCTCCCAGCTACTCCTTCATACCACCCGGCTGGCAAACCTTTCTGGGAAGTATAGCTTTGATAGGTGGTCTAAGGTCATTTGGAGGGAAGACCAGAGGGAAAAAAAATCCTCGTGTTCTGACTGAATTGGAAACTGGAAGGAGTAAGAAAAAACTACTTAGTCGAACTTCTGTGTTTAGTTTTCAGGCTCTTACAATGTTCTCTGTCAGGTATCTAGATCATAAATCAGTTGCTTTAACTATTTTCAAGTAATATTTAAAATCTGAATTAGCATTTCTAAGCCCATTGTATATTTAAGAACATTTTCATTCTACTCTTTTTCTACTGTTTTTATTTATATTTTTTGACTTACATGCACCTGCTTATCTTTATCTAACAGGCCTTCCCTTGCTTCCAGGAGAACAGGAGTAGCAGGCCGAGGGTAAGTTAAGTGAAATGCTTTTTTTCTTTTAGCATCCCTGGAGATCGTAGTTTAGTGATGGATTATTATGTTTGAGAGTAGTGCTATTCATTTGACAGTTTTGGGTCTTTATTTTTCACTTTCGAATCACAAATTCTTATTTGTGATTCGAAAGTGAAAAATAAAGTGAGCAGTAACTAAAAACCATATGAGTAATAGTTGTGCTAGTTCTGTGAATACAGTAGGCAGTATAGCAGGATAGACTCTGGTGTCTGGATCAGAGTTCTGCTACTTTGGTGCTAGTAACCTTTCCTTTAACATTCAGATAATTGTATGTTGTTTGTGTGTGTTTCTTTTTCTGTCTGTGCATTGCTGCAGTTTGGCGTATAAGAACTTAAGAATAGCCATACAGGGTCAGACCAATGGTCCATCTAGCCCAGTATCCTGTTTCCAGCAGTGGCTAATCCAGGTCACAAGTACCTGGCAGAAACTCAATTAGTAGCACCATTCCATGTTATCAGTCCCAGGGCAAGCAGTGGCTTCTGTGTCCATTTCAATAATATACTATGGACTTTTCCTCCAGGAACTTGTCCAAACCTTTTTTAAACCAAGATAAGCTAACTGCTGATACCACATCCTCCAGCAATGAATTCCAAAGCTTAACTATTCTTTGGGTGAAAAAATATTTCCTCCTATTTGTTTTAAAATTATTTCCATACAATTTCATTGAGTGTCCCCTGGTCTCTCTTTTTGAATGAGTGAAAAATGGATTCACCTCCTCCTGCTTCATACCACTCAGGATTTTGTAGCCCTCAGTCATATCCCCCCTCAGCCGTCTCTTTTCCAAGCTGAAGAACCCTAACCTCTTTAGCCTTTCCTTATGGAAATGCTTCCATATCTTCTCTATCATTTTGGTCGCTGTTCTTTGAACCTTTTCTAATTCCGCTATGGCGACCAGAATTGAACACCGTACTCAAAGTGAGGTTGCACCATAGAGTAATAGAGGCATTATAATATTTTTGGCCTTATTTTGCACCCCTCTCCTAATATTTCCTAACATCCTGCTTGCTGTTTTAACCGCCACCACACTGGGCAGAAGATTTCAACATATTGTCTACAATGACACCTAGATCTTTTTCTTGAATGCTGACTCCTAAAGAGGATCATAGCGTCGGATAACTATAATTCAGATTATTCTTCCTAATGTGCATCACTTTGCTTTTGTCTACATTAAATTTCTTCTGCCATTTCTATGCCCGGTCTTCCTGCAATTTTTCACAATCTGCATGCGTTTTGACAACTTTGAATAGTTTTGTGTCTTCTGCAAAATTTGATCACCTCACTCATCATTCCAATTTCCATATCATTTATAAATATATTAAATAGCACTGGTCCCAGTACAGATCCCTGTGACACTCCACTATTCACCCTCCTCTATTGAAAAAAATGACCATTTAATTCTACCCTCTGTTTTCTGTCCAATAGCCTAGTCTTAATCCACAGAAGGACATTGCCTCCTATCCCATGACTCCTTAGTTTTTTCAGGAGTCTCTCATGATGAACATTTGTCAAAAGCTTTCTGAAAATCTAGATACACTTAATCAACTGGCTCACCTTTATCTACATGTTTATTCATGCCTTCAAAGAAATGAAGCAAATTGGTGAGGCAAGACCTTCCTTAGATGAATCCTTGCTGACTCTGTCCCATTAAATCATGTTTGTCTACATGTTCTGTAATTTTATTCTTTATAATAATTTCCACTATTTTGCCTGACACTGAAGTCAGGCTTTCCAGTCTGTAATTTCCCAGATCACCCTGGAACATTTTTTCTAAAATTGGCATCACATTGGCCACCCTCCAGTCTTCAGGTACTACGGATGATTTTAACGACAGGTTACAGATCACTAGCAGCCAATTAGCAATTTCATGTTTGAGTTCTTTCAGTACTCTGGGGTGTATACCATCCAGTCCAGGTGATTATCACTCTGTAACTTGTTAATTTGACTCAGTACATCTTCCAAGTTCACCAAGATTTCTTTCAGTTTCTCCGCATCGTCACCCCTGAAAACCATTTCCAGTATAAGTAGATCTCTTACATCTTCTTCCGTAAAGACCAAAGCAAATAATTTGTTCAATCTCTCCGTTATGGCCTTGTCCTCCCCAAGTGCTTCTTTTGCTTCTTCCTGGTTGAATGGTCTCACAGATTCCCTCGCAGACTTCTTGCTTCTGAAATGCCTGAAAAAAAGTGTTGCAATGAGTTTCATCTCCATAGCAAGTTTTTCTTCATATTCTCTTTTAGCCTTCTTTTATCAATGCTTTTGCATCTGGCTTGACAGTACTTAATGTTGCTTCTTATTTTCTTCATTCAAATTCTTTTTCCATTTTTTGAAGGATGTTCTTTAGGCTCTAATAGCCTTGTTCACCTCACCTTTTAGCCACGCTAGCTGCTGTTTGCTCTTTTTTCCCCACCTTTATTAATATGTGGAATACATCTAGTCTGGGCTTCCAATATGGTATTTTTAAACAACGCCCATGCTTGATTTAACGTCCTAATGTTTGAGTCAGACCTTTTCAGCTTTTTATTTATTTATTTGTTGCATTTGTATCCCACATTTTCCCACCTATTTGCAGGCTCAATGTGGCTTACATTGTTCCGTAATGGCGATCGCCATTTCCGGAATGAGAAATACAAAGTGGTATTGCATTAAAGTTCATAATTGACAGAATAGATCAAGCAATCAAGTATAGAGAATTCATTTTCGTAATAAGAAATAAAGTGGTATTGTGTTAAAGTTCATTCGTGACAGAGTAACTTAGGCAGTCAAGTATAGAGAGTTCGGTTTTGTCCAATTCTGGTATGAGTTTTGTTGTCAGGTATTTAGGATGGATCATTGTGGTATGCCTTTTTCAACAGGTTGGTTTTTAGTAATTTTCGGAAATTAGTTATGTTGTGTATTGTTTTTGTGGCTTTTGGTAGTGCATTCCACAGTTGCGTGCTTATGTAGGAGAAGCTGGATGCATATGTTGATTTGTATTTTAGTTCTTTGCAGCTGGGGTAGTGGAGATTCAGGAATTTACGTGCTGATATTTTAGTGTTCTGGTTGGTAAGTCTATGAGGTCTGACATGTAGACTGAGACCTCACCGTGAATGATTTTATGAACCAGAGTGCAGATTTTGAACGTAATACGTTCTTTCAGTGGGATCCAGTGTAGTTTTTCTCTTAGGGGTTTGGCGCTTTCGTATTTCGTTTTTCCAAATATGAGGCTGGCTGCTGTGTTTTGGGCAGTTTGGAGTTTCTTGATGATTTGTTCTTTGCATCCAGCATAGATTGCATTGCAGTAATCTAGCTGACTTAGCACCATTGATTGTACCAGGCTGCGGAATATTTCCCTTGGGAAGAAAGGTTTTACTCTATTGAGTTTCCACATTGAATGGAACATTTTATTTGTTGTATTTTTCACATGGCTTTCTAGTGTGAGATTTCTGTCAAGTATAACTCCTAGAATTTTCAGGCTATCTGAAACAGGAAGGGTAAAGTTTGGGGTGTTGTATAGTGGTGGGTTTGTTCGTGTTGTATTGTGATGAGAGGATGAGACATTGTGTTTTTTTCTGTGTTTTTTTTATTAAGTTTCAAAATAATACATTCAAAACAATAAATGTATGGCAATCAGGAAATACATCCAAAGGAATTGAAAAAACACCATCCATTACATTCTCATGGATTTTCAGAAAATGTCTTACATTCTTAGACCACAAATAACTCAATCAAGATACAAGGTAATGATCATAGGAAACATTGAGTAACAACTCTTATTACAGATATAAGGAGGAAAAAATCACAAGCTTTGCCAGCGGTTTTAGCTCCCTACTGGTATCACCAAGGCTTGAGGGTCCCTACTTTCCTTATTTATTAAGAGGAGCTTCAGTTTTTCTGGATCAAAGAATACGTAATGAACATTTCCAAAGGAAACAAGACATCTACATGCAAATTTTAGTTTAAAAGTTCCACCCAAGGAGAGAGTTCGAGACCTAAGCCCCCAAAATTCTCGCCTTTTCTTCTGTGTAGATTTACTAACATCAGGAAAAATCTGTATCTTCTCGCCATAGAACTGAGCTGCCCTGAATTTGAAGTAAAGCCGCAATATATTATTACGATCTGTCTCAAACGCAAAAGATACCAGAAGAGTAGTGCAATGTGTTTTTTCTGTGTTGAGTTTTAGTTGGAATGTATCCGCCCATGAATTCATGATTTGGAGGCTGTTTGATTCATTTGTAATTTCTGTTGGATCATGTTTGAACGGGATGTAGATCGTGACATCGTCTGCGTAGATGAAGGGATTAAAGCCTTGGTTGGATAGCGCTTTAGCTAGAGGTGTCATCATTAGGTTGAAAAGGGTCGGTGAAAGCAGTGATCCTTTGGGTACTCCGCATTCTGGTTTCCATGGTGGTGATGTATTCGAATTTGATATCACTTGGTATGTTCTTGCGGTTAGGAAGCCTTTGATCCAACTAAGTACGTTTCCTCCAATCCCGAAGTATTCTAGGATGTTTAATAGTATACTATGGCTTACCATGTCGAATTGTAGGAGAAGTATACTATTGCCAGTTGCAATTGCTTGTTTGAATTTGGTTAGGAGAGTGATTAGTACTGTTTCGGTGCTGTGGTTGGATTGAAATCCTGACTGCGATTCATGTAATATTGAGAATTTGTTTAAGTAATCAGTAAGCTGTTTGGTTACCATACTTTCCATTAGTTTGACTGCCAGAGGGATAGATGCTACTGGGCGGTAGTTGGTTATGTCATTTGCTTTTTTCTTTGTGTCTTTAGTTATTGGTGTAAGTAGTATGTTTCCTTTATCCTTAGGGAAGAGTCCGTGTTGTAACATGTAGTTTAGGTGCGTCGTGAGGTCTGTTATGAAGCATTGAGGGGCTGATTTTATTAGTTTGTTGGGGCATATGTCCAGTTTGCAGTGGGATTTGGTGAACCTGTTGATCGCTTGGGTGACTGTTTCATCAGTAAGTAGAGCAGTTTGTCCAGATTCTGTCTGCTGGATATTCGTCGGGGATTGAGTCCAGACAGTCAATGAATTTTTCGTGGTCAGTGGTATTAGGTGGTAACATGAGTCTTAGCTTTACAATTTTCTCGTTGAAGTATTTAGCAAGGTTGTCTGCTGATGGGGTGTCTGTGTTGGTTGTAGTAACTGGTGTGATATCTAGTTGTTTGCTCATGAGTAGGAAAAGATTATGCGTGTCTTTGTAGTCTGACCCTATTTTGGTTTTGTAGCATGACCTTTTGGTTTGTCTTATTGCATATTTGTATTTTCTTTGCGTTTGTTTCCATGCGTTAAGTGTATATTCATCTTTTGTTCCATGCTCGTTCAAGCCTCCTAACTTGTGTTTTTAGTTTTTTCAGCTCTTCGTTAAATCATGGTATCGAGTTGTGTCTTCGTGATGTTCTTGTTTGTAGTGGTGCTATGTTGTCTAATGTGCTTCTGCATCTGTTGTCCCAATCTAGGAGATAGTGTTTCGAGTCTGTGCTGTCCATTCGTTCTTGTAGATCTATTGCCAGAATATTACAGGGTCTATTTGGCCTCTCGTGGTGTAGGTTGTGCGTTCTTGATTGTGGTATGAACCTTTTTTTCGCCATTGTAGGGATAGGCTTAGTTTGTGGTGGTCTGACCAAGGTATGTCTGTCCATTTTGTATCTGTATTAGTTTTAAATCTGAGGACAGTTTGTGTGTGTCCTTTGACATGGGTTGCTTGCATATTTGGCCAGTTGAGGTCCCATAGTTGAAGGAAATCCTTGCATTCGTGTGCATTGGTTGAGTTAGGGTCTTCTAGGTGTAGGTTTATGTCCCCTATTATAAGTAGATTGGAGTTAGATACACATGTATTCGATATGAAATCCATGAGGTGTGGTTGGCATTCATGCCAGTTACCTGGTGGTCTATAAAACAGGACAGCGTTTAGGTGGTTAAGCAAGGTTGTATGGTGGATTCTGACTGAGGCGATTTCAAGTTGGAGTGTTATGGACTCGGCTGCTGTTGTTATGGTGAAGTAGGATCTATGGATTAGTGCTATGCCGCCTCCTCTTTTTTTCATTCCTTGTCCAATGAGTGATTTTGTAGCCTGGGGGGCATAGATCTAAAATTATGGGGTCATTATGATCATGGATCCAGGTTTCACTGATGAATAGAAGGTCGAAGTTGTCTGTCGTGATCCAGTCTGTTGTTGTTGTTGTTGTTGTTGTTTGGTAGGGGTCAGTTAGGTTCGAAGTTGTGTCTCTCTTTGTTAAATTGTACAGCGCTGCGTAACCCTAGTAGCACTCTAGAAATGTTAAGTAGTAGTAATGTTGATTTTTGTTAGTTGTCTGTTCTCTTGCAGTCTGGGTTTATGTCCTTTCTTTCCTTTGTATTGATTTTGTCCGTGTATAGTAATTCTTCCATTGTTTTGGTTGTTGTTATTTTGGTGAGATGTATTGTATCTGGGTAGTCTGTTGAGCTTGTGTATTGTGGGTATGTTGTTGGTATCTGTGAGAGGGGTGGTTAGTGTGTGTTGAATTAGGGATAAGGAGTAAATTATTAGGAGTAATTTGGTGGTGGTCATTTTAGTGTTAGTTCATTTTGGGCTGTTAGGTGATCAGATATGACGGTTGCGTTGTGGTTGCGTTGTTGGTCTTTGGCAGCTGTCATGCAGTTTATCTGTAGTATATCACTTTCAGAAACTTCGGGCCATTCACCGGAGCTGGAGTGTGGGTTGGTCTCGAACCGATCAGTTCCAATGGGCATTTAGCAAAGGTGGCTATTATTCCAGGATCAGAAACAGCAATATCGGGGATGAGGGCACTGCCACTCTCAGCTATTGCTTTATGGAACAAACCTTTAGCCAGAGGAGACAAAACCAGGACAGAAGCACTTGTTGCACCTGCAGAGTTTCCAAATATGATCACGGAATCCGGATCACCTCCAAAATTTTCAATGTTTTCTCGAACCCACTTTAGAGCTGCAACTTGGTCCGTAAATGCCCAGTTTCCACGAGCACATTCATCCCCATTACTAAAGATGCCCAGGAAACCTAGTCTGTACTGTATCGTTACTACCACAACGTTTACATAGGCAACTAGTGCAGAACCATCATAAGTGGAAGCATCTCAACCACCTCCATGGATCCATGCCATGACTGGAAGTCTGGCTCTGCCCTTCTTGTTGGTGTCTGCAGGAGCATAAACAGTTAGGTACAAACAGTCTACTGAAACAGTACGAGGGTAAATTTCATTCTTCAGAATGTGTGGCAACTCAGCGAACGTGTTCACATTCTGTACACACCTGGTATATCATATGCGCTTGCTGTCTGGTTGATCAGCGTTCCCAGATGTGAGGACCAAGGCAGCGGGCACTAGTTGGACGCGTCCCACCCGTCTCTCCGATGACCATCCCCCGCACGGACACTCTGGCACATTTCTCACGTTTAGTGCCTCTTTTCTACTTCAGCCTGCCGCTCAGCGCGCGCAGCTGGGTTCTGGGATAGGCACACAATGTCCCGTTCCAAAGTCGGAGGGGCCTCATTTTGTCATAGTCGCCCTTTCGAAACTTAAAAGCTGCTGCAGTAGATTTCCTTTGTGATGTGACTTCACTCCAGATATCAGCTCAAATTTGATCATGTTATGATCACTGTTTTCAAGTGGATCCAACACGTCACCTTTCGTACTATGACCTGCCTTCTGCTAAGGATTAGATCCAAAATAGCTCTCCTTCTCATTGGTTCCTGGACCAGTTAGAAACATGACAACAGATAAGGGCCAAATGGCCCATCCAGTCTGCCCATCTTCAGTAAACACTAACTCTTCCTTTCCTGAGGGATACCACATGCCTGTCCCATGCTTTCTTAAATTCTGACACAGTCCTCTTTTCCACAACCTCCACCGGGAGGCCATTCCATGCATCCACTACCCTTTTCGTGAAAAAGTCTTTTTTTTAGATTCCTCCTAAGTCTATTTCCTCTTAACTTCATTATATGCCCCCTCGTTCCAGAGTTTTACTTCATTTGAAAAAGGCTTGCCTCCTGTATATTGACTCCACTGATGGTATTTAAACGTCTCTATTATATCCCCTCGCTCTCGCCTCTCTTCCAGCATATGCATGTTGAGGTTCCTAAGCCTGTCCCTATATGTTGTGCAACAGAGACTGCTTACTAATTTTGTAGCTGTCCTCTGGATCGACCCATCCTGTTTATATCTTTCGGTAGGTGCGGTCTCCAGAGTTGCACGCAGTATTCTAAACGGGGCCTCACCAGAGACTTGTATAAGGGCACTATCGCCTCTTTTTTTTTCCTGCTGGTCATCCCTCATGCATCCAAGAATTTTTCTGGCATTGACTGTCACCTTTTCGATTTGTTTGGCCACCTTTAGGTCATCAGACACAATCACCCTCAAGTCCACTCTTCTTTCGTACACAGAAGCACGTCACCCCCTATAATGTACCTTTCCCTTGCATTCTTATACCCCAAGTGCATGACCCTTCACTTTTAGCATTATATCTTAGTTGCCAATATTGGACCATTCTTCAAACTTCGCAAGATCCTTCTTCATACCATCCACACCCTCCGGGGTGTCCACTCTATTACAGAGTTTGGTATCATCCGCAAAGAGATGAACCTTACCAGACAGTCCTTCCCAATATCAGTCACGAAGATGTTAAAAAGATCCGGCCCAAGGATCAAACCCTGTGGTACACCACTGATAACAGCCATTTCCTCAGAGCGAGCTGCATTTACCACTACTCTGTTGCCTCCCACTTAACCAGGTTTTAATCCAGTCAGTCACTTTAGGCCCCATACCAAGGGCACTCAGTGTGTGTGTGTGTGTATGTATATATATATATATATATATATATATATATATACAAACACACAAATTCTAGAAGCCTTAAAAATAAGATAGAATTGGAGTATATAGCACTAAATGAAGAAGTAGATTATAATAGACATTTCAGAGACACACACACCCAGGTCTCTGAAATGTCTATTATAATCTACTTCTTCATTTAGTGCTATATACTCCAATTCTATCTTATTTTTAAGGCTTCTAGAATTTGAATATAGACACTTGTCTTTTTTTTCCCCTCACATATACAGGCTGCTTTGAAGATAATGAGTATAATTTGCATCCTTTACTTTGTTCTCCCATTGAATACTACTGGCTATCACCATTATTGAAGCCTCTCTATCAGGATTCCCTAAAGATCCTGTTTCAGTAATACCCTTCAAGGATGTTCCTAACATAGTAGATGACATAAGTATTGCCATACTGGGAAAGACCAAAGGTCCATCAAGCCCAGCATCCTGTTTCCAACAGTGGCCAATCCAGATCACAAATACCTGGCAAGATCCCCAAAAAGTACAAAACATTTTATACTGCTTATCCCAGAAATAGTGGATTTTCCCCAAGTCCATTTAATAACGGTCTATGGACTTTTCCTTTAGGAAACCATTCACAGTGGCGTACCAAGGTGGGGGCGGTCTGCCCCGGGTGCACACCGCTGGGGGGGGGGGGTGCCGCGCACCATCAGCTTCGTTCATTTCCATGCTCCCTCTGCCCCAGAACAGGTTACTTCCTGTTCCGGGGCAGAGGGAGCATGGAAACGAACGAAGCTGACTGGCACGCGGCACCCCCCCAGCGGCGTGCACCCGGGGGGGGTGTCCTTTCGCCAGGGGGGGGCACTGCACCCGGGGGGGCGGGGCGCATCGGCGATCCGCCCCGGGTGTCAGCCCCCCTAGGAACGCTACTGGCCGTCCAAACCTTTTTTAAACTCCGCTAAGCTAACTGCCTTTACCACATTCTCTGGCAACAAATTCCAGAGTTTAATTACACGTTGAGTGAAGAGAGATTTTCTCAGATTCGTTTTAAATTGTCTACATTGTAGCTTCATCGCATGCCCCCTAGTCCTAGTATTTTTGGAAAACATAAACAGACGCTTCACATCTACCCGTTCAACTCCACTCATTATTTTATAGACTTCTATCATATCACCCCTCAGCCACCTTTTCTCCAAGCTGAAGCGCCCTAGCTGTTTTAGCCTTTCCTCATCCCCTTTATCATTTTCGTCGCCCTTCTCTGCACCTTTTCTAATTCCACTATATCTTTTTTGAGATGCAGCGACCAGAATTGAACACAATATTCAAGATGCGGTCGCACCATGGAGCAATACAAACGCATTATAACATCCTCATTTTTGTTTTCCATTCCTTTCCTAATAATACCTAACATTCTATTTGCTTTCTTAGCCGCAGCAGCACACTGAGCAGAAGGTTTCAACGTATCATCAACGACAACACCTAGATCCCTTTCTTGGTCCATGACTCCTAATGTGGAACCTTGCATGATGTAGCTATAATTCGGGTTCCTCTTTCCCACATGCATCACTTTGCACTTGCTCACATTAAACAATCATCTGCCATTTAGAGGCCAGTCTTCCAGTCTTGTAAGGTCTTGTAATTTTTCACAACCCTCCTGCGATTTAACGACTTTGAATAACTTTGTGTCATCATCAAATTTAATTACCTCACTAGTTACTCCCATCTCTAGGTCATTTATAAATATGTTAAAAAGCAGCGGTCCCAGCACAAACCCCTGGGGAACCCCACTAACTACCCTTCTCCATTGAGAATACTGACAGCAGATAAAGACCAGTATGGTCCATCCAGTCTGCCTAGCAAGATAAACTCATTACATATGGTATGAAGTGGTGCATCATATGTAAAAATGATCTTGATTTATCTTTGCCATTTTTAGAGCATAGACCGTAAAAGTCTTCTTGGCACCGACCTTGTTCTAACATTTCTGAAGCTGTTTGTCAGAGCCCCTGAAAAGCTCCACTCTACTCTAGCCCATCCAAGTCTATTCAGCCTTGATCAGGGCACAGACCGTTGAAGTATGCCCAGCACTGGGTTTCCTACCTAATCTCTGCTAAGCTTCTTTGGATCCGATCCTTCTAAACAGGATTCCTTTGTATTTGTCCCATGTATTTTTTAAATCCGTTACCATTTTCATCTTTACCACCTCCCGCGGGAGAGCATTCCAGGTATCTACTGCTCTGGGCAACTGTCGGTCACCCCTCCCCCCCCCCCCCAAAAAAAAAAAAATTAGTTTAAAAGCCACTCTATCTTAAATGTTAGCACCAGCAGCCTGGTTCCATCCTAGTTAAGATGGAGCTCATCTTTTCGGAACAGGCTCTCCCTTCCCCAGAATGTTGCCCAGTTCCTAACAAATCTAAATCTCTCATCCGTGCACCATCACCTCAACCATGTGTTGAGACTTTGGAGCTCTGCCTGTCTCTTGGGTCCTGAGTGTGGAACGGGGAGCATTTCTTTAAATGTTCTCCTGGAGGATCTGCATTTCAGCTTTCTACCTAGGAGCCTTAAGTAGAGGAGTGTGGTAGCCGTGTTAGTCCACTCTTAAGGTTATCAATAGAAATCAAACAAAATAAAACATGGAAAAGAAAATAAGGTATCATCTTTTTTTCTTTTCCATGTTTTATTTTGTTTGATACCTAGGAGCCTAAATTTGACTTCCAGATCCTCCCTCCCACATTTTCGTATGTGATTGGTTCCCACATGTACCAAGACAACCGACTCCTCAGCATTATCTAAAATCCTATTTAGGTGACGCGTGAGATCCACCACCTTCACACCAAGCAGGCGAGTGACCAGGCAATCCTCATGTCCACCAGCCACCCAGCTTACATGCCTAATAATCGAATCGCCAACTACAACAGCTCTCCTAACCCTTCCCTCCTGGGCAGAAACTCCTGTATGCACATCCTCGGTGCAAGATGATATTGCATCCCCTGGTGGGCTGGTTCTGGCTATAGGATTACTTCCAACTTCACCAGAGTGATGCTGTCCTTTTAGTAGACCTCCCTTCTCCAAGGCAGCACAGGGGCTGCCAGACTGGAGGTGGAGCTTCTCTACAACATCACTGTAGGTCTCCTCTGTGTACCTCTGTCTCTCTCAGCTCGTCCAAGTCTGCTACTCTAGCCTCAAGGGAACGGACTCGTTCTCTGAGAGATAGGAGCTCTTTGCATTGAGCACACACACATAACCTCTCACCAACTGGGAGATAATCATACATGTGACACAATGCAAAGCCTGAATTCCAGATGTGTGTTCACTTAATTTCAAGCTCTTTGTAGAAAAATGTTTCTTTTTGTCTTTTCCTACCATCACAAGGCACAGGAATAGTCCTTGTCATTTAGTGTAGTTCAAACAAAAAAAAATCCTACAAATATGTTTTGGGAAGAGGGGGGCCCTTTTAACCCTTAAACATGCTAAATTATAATAAAATCCATGTTGTTGAACCAAATATTCCATAGCTGGAAATCTTATTTAATGCCCATTGCTTTTATACTGAAATGAACTGGCCTTGACTTATTAAAGCAACAGAACAGAAGTGAACGTCTGGCAGGCTGAGCCTGAAATGTTTTTATTTGCTGCCCACCAGACTATTAGGAATAGCATAGGATTTGTACGCAAGCTATAAGAAGTGATGATTTTTCTAGGCTTATCTGCACCCTTCTCCTCCACTGCTAACTCCAGACTCTGTTCCTTTTATCTTGCTGCACCATATGCCTGGAATAGACTTCCTGAGCCGGTACATCAAGCTCCGTCTTCAAATCTAAGCTAAAAGCCCACCTTTTTTATGCTGCTTTTAACTCCTAACCCTTGTTCACTTGTTCAGAACCCTTATTTTATCATCCTCACTTTAATATTCCCTTATCTCTTGTTTGTCCTGTTTGTCTGTCCTAATTAGATTGTAAGCTCTGTCGAGCAGGGACTGTCTCTTCATGTTCAAGTGTACAGCGCTGTGTACGTCTAGTAGCGCTATAGAAATGATAAGTAGTAGTAGTAGTAGTTTTCTTAGAAGAGTGGTATTTAAGAGAAATGTTCTTGAATTTAAAAATAAACTACCATATATACTTGCCTTTAAGTTGCTCCTCTGTATAGGTCACCTCCTCTACTTCTGTCTTAGTTTCTATGCCCATGGGATAACTTGCTTATAGCTCACCCCCATCCCTTTCCTTCCACAAGTGCTGGTTCCAGCATCATCCCTTCCTCCACCGCAGCAGCTGAAAGAATAACATTCCCTCCCCCTTTCCCTATGCTGACTCTTTCAGTGATACCTGTTTTTGAAACTATGCAGCCTTTTCAATGCCATCACGGGGCTTTCCTCTATAGACCCACATTCAGGAATGCTGCTAGGAAGTGCATCACATCCACTGATGGAGGCCTGATTATTGCAGGAAGAGCATGACATCCACTGACTGAGGCCTGATTATCACAGAATAGCAACATCTAAAGCTCCATTTTTGCCCGAGATGTTTTTAGGAGAGAATGGGGATGTCCAGTTTAGAATGTTCACAATTCCCCCGGTATTTTTCAAAAGGCTCTGCTAAACAGAGCTTTTTGTAAAATACGTATTAGGACTCTAGCAAATAGTGAGAGCATTCTGAACAAAAGCAGTGTGAGTCAGCATCTTCTACATGCCAATCAATATTTATAAAACCTGTATGCCAGCCAATTATTTGTATAAGCACAGCCTATTAAGGGGCAGTGTCTTGAAAAAAACCCCAAATATGTGCATTTTAAAGGCAATACAAGCTACCAGAGAGGAAAGCAAAATTGCCCCCTCAAATTACTTGTTTTCAAGCCCTGGTTAAAACAAGCACTTTTCTTAAACTGGTGTTCCTTGGTTGATCAAAAACTTTTAAAATACAAGTATAATGAGGGGGATTTTTTTTTAAATCACTTCAAACATTGCCACTCTTTTACAATTTGATTTTAAATAATCATTACCACCAACTACTTAGGGAACAAAATCTACAATTAAAGAAATTACAGCTATAATAGGAAAAAAAATTAAAGTATCAATATCTTTGACCACATCTGAAAGAGCAGCTGTCAGAAACACCACAAAAACAAAGAGAAACAGAGAACCCACCAGCAACTTAGTCTTCCAACCATTATATCAGAATCAGTTTAGACTCCAAACAGCTACTACAAAAAAAAAAACCATCATTGACTACCCGGAGTTTGCTATCAGAAAGCTTTCAAGATGAGTTGGGGGGAAAAAAACTGTTGGCTTTTGCATTTATATACATATTGTTGTTGTTTAAAAAAAAAAGTGTTTCCTTTTACAGAATAATAGCCCGAAACAGAGTGGAGGCTGAATTGAGGGACAAGAATAAACAGCTAGAGGCAGAAAATTCATCTCTGCATGCAGATCTGAGCAGAGTGCAGGTAGAGCTCTTCTGGCCAGCATTTGGAGCTGTTAAGTTCCATATTACAGTTTGAGTTTAAATTATTATTATTATTATTTATTGCATTTGTACCCCCACATTATCCCACCTTTTTGCAGGCTCAATGTGGCTTACAGAGTGTTGTTATGATGCAGTCATTACATGATCTTATATACAGTCGATAATAAGCTGAAAGTAGGTGATTTAGATAGAAGGTGCTAGGTAAGGTGTTGTGAGAGGTGTTTTTGATGCACTTGAGTAGTTTGAGGAATAATTTATTAAGAATGTCTTTAGTAGGCTTTGTTGAAGAGATGTGTTTTCAAAGATTTGCGAAAGCTGGTTAGGTTGTCCATATTCTTCAGGGCCATGGGTAATGCTTTCCAGATCTGTGTGCTTTTATACGCAAACGTAGTAGCGTAAGACTGTTCGTATGATCTTGCTCTGTAAGGATTATATAGAAATGTATGAAAGGAGTTGTAGTGTTTGGGTTGCCTTGGCACTAGAAACGTAGCTCATTCCTCTGAGCGTTCCACAAAGCAGTGCAACAAAGCTTTTTAGCAAATTTAGACTTTGCATAAGCACTGGTCAGAGCTCATTGCTAAGATGTGTCCATTCATGCTGCACATATACAGAGTGGCGACCTTGGGGAATAAGAGAAGAGCATCTTGTTCCTTTCAGAGTAGAGGTGGAGATTTTACAAAAGTGACATTGCTTATTATGGAAGGCATGATTGCTGGGCTAAGGAGTTATAATGCAAGCCCTAATCTAATTCTGAAGAAATTCCTTATTGGCCTTGCAGACTTGGCTATATGTATTGGTACTTGAACACATGTAAGCGGTGCCAGATTTTGTAGTAGATGAACTGTTTGCTTGCATCATTATTTTAATTTTCCTACTGCTCTCAGAGTGAACTCCCTACTTTACAAATGAGCCTGAGAAATGACAACCTCCAGGGATCTTAGTTACTAGGATTCTCATGAGACTTTTGTGCGTGACAAACAGGGAGACACACATGGTATATGGCTTAAGAGAGAGACAGATGTGCAGGTGTGAAAATCTTGCTTTTTCCCATAGAAAAGTGTAGACTTGATAAGGGGGTAGGATGACATTGAGAACGTGTCTATATGGGTGTCTCAACAGTAAGTGTTTGAGACTTGGATTAGGGATGTAAAATATTAAATGTTAATCTGTTTACTGTTTCAGTATTAATGGTTGGACTGTGGCTGAAGGAGTCCCATCATGGCTCACTTCAATGTGTCTTGCTAGCTGACTGCTTGGTTGCCGTGCCTACCTCCAGATTTGGGTGGGCTGGGCTGCTAGTCTGAGGAATACACATATGGATGCATCTTGGGAAGGAGAGGTTTGATACGATTGCCTTCTCGCTTAACTGAAACAGTTATTAGTTTAAACTACTGAAACAGTTAAACTTTTTAAACAATATTTGCATCCGTTATCTTGTTTTGACAGGAGACAGTAAAGAACCTGAAAGAGAACCATGATGTTCTTGAAAAGGTGGTTAAGGAATTAAATGAGAGACTGGAGAGAAATATGATTATTTTGGAGAACAGTAATATTGATCCAGGTGAGTTGTGTGAACTGATTCCCATTGTGCTTTCGGTCCATATGCTAAGAAAAGCATTTGAATTCACTGTAAATTCTCCCACAGCTTCATAAATCCTCGGTTTGAAATGCATCGGTCAACACCTAGTAGTTAAAAGTTCTCTCCCTCACATTGGAGTGGCTGTTGCTCTCATTACAGTTTTGAGTTGTTTTCTTAATATTCAAATTCAGCTTCTTTCATCTTCATGTAACACATCACCAAAGATATTGGGCAATCCTAGGTCTTGCCAAAGATATTGGGCAATCCTAGGTCTTTGCCAAAGATATTGGGCAATCCTAGGTCTTGTCAAAGAACAGTAAGTTAGGCAGCTATGGCTTCATTTTAACATTTCTCATAGGATGGTTGTGAAGGGTGAGCTTTGCAAGGGAAGGGAGGATTGGGGGTTTTGTGGTTTGAATTCTCATATTGGGTGGATAAATAACTTTAGGAAATTGGTGACTTAAATGTCAGCTAAAAGGACTGTTCTAGGTCTGTACTATTCAGTTTTTTAATTAATATTTCAGTTTGGATAAGGAAATGAAGTACACCTAGATTGTGGATGGTAACAAATTGAAGATGCTACAGGCACATCAAAGAACAAAATTAAAATTGAAATAATCTTGTTAATGGAAGCATTGCATGTAAAGAGGTGAAATTCTAGTTTAGGACTAGAAATCATGACTAGTTTAGGACTACACACTTTGAGGCTCATTTTTAAAGCGCATAGACCTTCATTAGAGCAGAAGGCTGAGAACCAGGAAAGCTAGGGTTCAAATCCCAATGTCTCTCCTTGTGATCTGATCAGTTACTTAACCCTCCATTGTCTCGGGCACAAACTTAGATTGTAAGCCCTCTAGGGACATGAAAATACCTGCTGTACCTGAATATAACTCATCTTAGGCTACAACTTAAAAAATAAAAAAGGATGAGCTAAATCCAAATTCAAGCATGACCCAACAATCAGTTCTCATTTCTGTTGAGGAAATAACTAGCAAGAATGAGATGAATTTATATGATTCAGAACATCTTCAGCTGTTATCATATTCATGCTGTGGATCAAGTTACCAAAGTAAATGTAGACACTGTCACTGAAGCATTTTAAGGATATGATAAAAACTTTTCCTTGGATGATACTGGTACTGTGGATCCTGTCTGAAGGCAAGGGAGTGAATTACTACTTCGTCACATTCATCCATTATCTTTCTATGATTCTGTGTTCATTTTTTTTTTTAAGTTAAAAGAAAAAAGATAGAAGTACTGCTAGTGTTGTGAGCGAGGTATGAAGTTTAAAGCTTTGGGTGGTATGTGAGTTTGAGTAAGGAAAGGTAAAATTTAGTCATACCTGTTAATTTCCTTTTCTTGTATCCCACTATTATTATTATTATTAACATTTGTATAGCGCTACCAGATGCACGCAGCGCTGAACACCTGACACAGAGAAACAGTCCATGCTCAATAGAGCTTACAATCTAAAAATACAGACAAGACAATTAAGGGCGAAGGAAGTGTTGGGTGAGAAGGAACAAGGGGAGGGCAATTGAGTAGTGGCTAGGAGCCAAAAGCAGTGGGGAAAAGGTGGGTTTTCAGCATAGATTTGAAAACAGGTAGAGATGGAGCTAGACGTACAGGCTCAGGAAGTCTATTCCAGGCGTAAGGTGCCGCGAGGGAAAAGGAACGAAGCCTGGAGTTAGCAGTGGAGGAGAAGGGGGGCGACGAGAGATTTGTCCAGTGAGCGGAGTTCACGGGGAGGAATATAGGGAGAGATGAGAGTGGAGAGGTAATGGGGGGCTGCAGAATGGATGCATTTAAAGGTCAGTAAGAGAAGTTTGAACTGTATGCGGAAGCGGACAGGGAGCCAGTGAAGTGACTTGAGGAGTGGGCTAGTGTGGGTATAACGATTTTGGCGGAAAATAAGTCGTGCTGCAGAATTTTGGACAGACTGGAGAGGAGAGAGATGGCTGAGAGGAAGACCAGTGAGAAGTAAATTGCAACAATCCAAGCGAGAGGTGACAAGGGTTTGGATAAGGGTTCTGGTAGCGTATTCAGAAAGGAAGGGGCAGATTTTGCTAATGTTGTAGATAAAGAAACGACAGGTTTTGGCGATCTGTTGAATATGCGCAGAGAAGAAGAAGAGAGGAATCAAAGATGACTCCAAGGTTACGAGCCGAGGAGACAGGGAGGATGTGAGAGCCATTAACAGAGATAGAGAATGGGGGAAGAGGGGAGGTGGGTTTAGGGGGAAAAATGAGAAGTTCAGTTTTAGTCATGTTTAGCTTCAGATGGCGTTGAGACATCCAAGCAGCAATGTCAGACAAACAGGATGAAATTTTGTCCTGGATTACGGTTGAGATTTCAGGGGTGGAGATGTAGATCTGAGAGTCATCTGCATAAAGATGGTATTGAAAGCCATGAGATGAAATCAGGGTACCAAGGGAAGAGGTATAGATGGAGAAAAGGAGGGGTCCAAGGACAGAACCCTGGGGGACACCGACTGAAAGTGGGATGGAAGTTGAAGAGAAACCGCCAGAGTGGACACTGAAAGTGCGAAGTGAGAGGTAAGAGGAGAACCAGGAAAGAACAGGGCCCTGGAATCCAATCGAGGATAGCGTATCTAGGAGTATGGTGTGGTGAACAGTGTCGAAAGCAGCAGATAGGTCAAGAAGGATAAGGATAGAATAGAGACCTCTGGATTTAGCCAGCAGCAGGTCATTAGAGATTTTGGTAAGTGCAGTTTCAGTAGAGTGAAGAGGGCGGAAACCAGATTGGAGTGGGTCAAGAATAGGTTGAGAAGAAAGGAAGTCAAGACAACGGCGGTGAACAGCGCGTTCAAGTAATTTGGAGAGGAAAGGGAGATGGGGCGATAGTTGGAGGGACAGGTAGGGTCAAGTGAGGGTTTTTTAAGGAGTGGAGTGACAACATCATGTTTGAAGGCCATAGGAACAGTTGCAGTGGAGAGTGAGAGATTAAGGATGTGACAGATGACAGGGATGCTAGTAGGAGAGAGTGTTAAGTAGATGAGTGGGGATAGGATCAGATGAACAGGTAGTACATTTAGAGGAGGAAAGAAGAAGGGCAGTTTCCTCAGTAGAAACTTCAGAGAAGGAGGAAAAAGAAGGAGAGTAGGGGGTGTGGATTAAGGGAGAGAGAGGTGGGGAGGGTTTGGATGAAAATTCAAGGTTAAACTTACAGATTTTATCGTGGAAGTGCTCAGCTAGGGTCTGAGGAGAAAGAGAAGGGGGAATTGGGGATGGAGGTACTTTGAGAAGAGAAGTCGAGGGTTAGAGCCAAGGGAATTTATCAATTGGGTGAAGTAATCCTGTTTGGCCTGTGAAAGGGCAGACTGGAAGGAGTTAAGCATGAATTTGAAATGAATGAACTTGACAAGGGTGCGGGATTTAAGCCAAGAACGTTCAGCGGAGTCAGCACAGGAACGAAAGTAGCGGATTTTAGAGGTCAGCCAAGGCTGGGGTTTGGTACACCTAGTAGGACAGGGTGTGGGAGGGGCAAGAGTGTCCAGAGCAGAGGAGAGAATAGTATCATAGGAAGAAATGGCTTCATTGACAGATTTAGATAGAGTGGTGGAAGAGAAAAGGTTAGAGACACAAGAGGACAGTGTAAGGGGGTCAATAGCTTGACTAGACCAGTCCCTACCAACACATGGAGATAGAGAAACTAATCTGTTCTAGTGATATTACTGGTATAAGGACTGGTACAAGCTGGAACTCCTTGGTATTTCTTTTCCTCCAGCAAATGGAGGATTTGGCTGCTGCAGTATGATAGAGGATTTTGATCCAGTTCCCCAGAGCACAATTTTTCTGCATCCCTTGAGGTTGAGTTTGGGGGGCTGTAGCTCAGTTGAGTCAGAGATCAGACTCCTTGCCCCAAGTCTTAGCCCATAGGCTTTGCTTGGTAAGGTGTGCTAGCAGCAGTTGGGGCCACTAATAGAGGGGATAGGTTGTAAGTGTCCTTTCCCATTCCCCCCCCCCCCCCAGCCCGAGTGCCATGGCAGAGCCTTTAAAAAGGGAAAATGTGTTGATTTAGCTCCCTTTATTCCCTTGGTCTTCTTCACGGGAATAAAAGTTTCATTAAAAATGAGTTTTGAGGGAGCTGGACCTTAGTGGTATGTCGGTGAGTGACCCTGAGGGTAGGAGGAAGACACAGTCCTGATCCCTGAGCTATGCATTTGGGTTTGGGGCTGGTGCAGGACATGTAGAAGCCAGCAGCTTAGTAGCATGGCCAGCTCAGTGGAACACAAGAGTCCTTGGTTCTAAAGCCACTGAAGAGAGTGACTTGGCAGGGAATCAGCGCCTTGATACAGCCTTGGCTTTATCAAGAGGCCCTTCTTGGCTTTCGATTGGCAGAGTCATCTGGAGAGTGGCTGCTCATCCATTTCTTCCAATTTGGTGGTGACGGACTGGCCTCGCCATCCCTGTTATGCAGATCTTATTTATCTACTCGTAGGTATTCTTCTCTCACTCTCAAGAGGCTGGGGTCTACTGGTCCCAGAGTCCTGTCATTGTGGAGGATCCACATCCATTCTGGCCTAGGGCACTGCCCTTGAAAGGAAGTGCCTGAGCAACAAGTGTTAATCAGCATCAGTTGTTGCTATACTTCTTAAGGTCTACAGGCATTCTACATTCTTGGCCTATGTGTGAGTTTGGAAACTTTCTGAATGTTGGCATGCAGAGCAAGATGTGTGTCCCCTTGGAGAGCACAGTTGCACTCTATTGACCTTTTTGCAGGGAGGGCTGAAGCTAGGGCTGGCTTTGAACTCTCTCAAGGATCAGATTGCAACCCTGTCCTGTTTCTGAGGCAAAGTACAAGATGTTTTCTTGGCAGCCCAGATGGATGTAGTTTGTTTTTTGCATGGGGTAAAGCAAGTCCGTCCCCTTCTTCAGGCTGTTCATCTCGGTGGTACCTCAATCTAGTCCTTAACTCCTTAGCTGGCCTGCCATTTGAGCCCTTAAAGGAGGGCTTCAGTGAAAGCAGTTTTCCTGGGCTGTATGTTCAGCCAGATAAGTTTCAGAGCTCCAGGCCTTGTCCTTTTTGGAGGACATTGTGTCAGTCATGACAGTACCTTCCTATTTGCCTAAAGCAGTTTCTCTTTTTCATGTCACAGGTGGTTTTACCTGCCTTCTTGGGCTACTAAAATGTACAGTCCCAGGGAAGACTTGCTCCGATACCTGAAAGTTACCAACCCCTTCCAGAAGTAAGATTGACTTTTCATTCTGTTCATGATCTGCAGAAGGGAGAAGCAGCTTCTAAGTCTTTCATCATATGTTGGATTAAGTTGGCCATTGAATTGGCTTGTATTGTGAGACGTAAAGAGGTTATGAGTGGACTGAAAGCTCACTCAACTCGAGTTCAGGAGATATCTCGGGCTGAAGCAGATTTGTAGAACAGCAACCTGGTCATTGCTACATTCTTTTGTAAAGCACTGCAAGCCTTATGCTCTAGCTAGATGGACTTTGTCTTCCTCTGCCCAGTAAGGAACAGTGCGATACACAAAAGCAGGTTGGGTTTCTATCTGTTCTGCTGTGTTGGTATTGTACTGAGGAATTCCAGCCTGCACCAGCACTTATGCCATTGATGTTACTAGTGTCTGCTGGTAGGGAGGTACAGCTTGCTGGTTTGGACTGCCCTAGCAGGACAAAAAGGAGGTCTTGATAACTATTTGCCTCTGAAGTAAATATGAGGCAGGAGGAACGGGAGTTAAGTCTCAGTAATGGATAGCCACATTGATAGGTGTGGGAATGAAGAATTTGTGGTCTGTTTCTTGTAGAAAGCTGTGACGTAGCCATGAGGTAACCTTGGGGGCCTGGGCACCTTCAGCTCAGGACCCCTCTGCTTTCATGACTGGCAGGGATGCCAAGTCCCACCAGCCAAAGACGTTTCCTGCCTGAGTCGAACCTGCACTAGCGGCCCAGTCGTGCTTCGGCTACTAATGCCGGCTCTCCTGCGTGCACACGCACAGGAGATCTGGCATTAGCAGCCAAAATGCTCCTGCTGAATTAAGTGCTGCTGCAGGCTCAACTCGGGTAGGAGATGTCTTTGGCTGGCAGGTAATATTTTATTGCGGTGGGTGGGGAAGGGGTAGAGAATATGAGGATCTCTCCAAAAATGGACTTTTGGTTATGCCCCTGATCGGAAGGGGTGCAGAATCACAGGTGCATAGTTGTAGTGTTATGCTGACCTGAGGGGAGAGGCTGAAAGGAAGGGAGATGAATGTTGCAGAGCTCAGAAGGGAAGAAAAGGAACTAAAAAATATCCCAAAACAATGTAACTTGCCAGAATATTCTAAATATTTTTCCAACCTTGGTGAAAGACGCATTTGAGATTGAGGTTCACTGTATAAATGTGTTCTCCCGTGGATGAAGAATTGGATTGTTTAACTTGTCAGGGTGATCACTTTTTGGTCTTTTGACTAAGATCAGACAACAAAGTTTTAAGCTGTTAGCTGAAGGCGATCCTCTTTTTGACACAGACTGATCGCTACTGAATGAGGGTTAACACCCATTGGGGACATTGTAAATGTAATGACTGTTGCCAAAGCAAGAGGTTTTAAACCTCCTCCTCAAGAATTTCTTTAACCAGGCTTGGGGTGGAAGTGGCATCTATAGTCTATCTGTGTCATACATATGTTTATATCAGCTGTTTGTTTTATAATCAGTTACTGGCAACAGAATTGTCGAATCGGTGAAAGAGAGAGACAAGTGTCAAGCAGAGGCAAAGGTAAGAGCTGTTTTAGTGGGTGAAATTTTTTTTTTCTAATGCGAAATTTTACTTTTTAATTTAATGTTGCAAGTGCCATGAAGTCATGAAGTTAGGAGTCCACCAGGTTATCAGTGGGGGTAAACAATCATCAATACATTGAAACCCAACACTATCAAAAATTCATATAAATATCACTATTGATTACCATAGGTACAAATAATTATTACTTAGGACCTCAGCAGCAACTCGTTGCGCATAGAGAGCTCGCTATGATTTGCTAACGTCGACATCAGTCCACTCAATTTTTAACTTTTTTTTTAAGCGTTTTTTTTTTTCATTTTTTTATTGAACCTTTTAATCTTAAATATCAGAACCTCTTAAAATTTCACTGTAAACAGAGCACTTATCTTATAAAAATATGCAAGCTGCTATAAGGACCCCAGCCAACATGGGCCATGTTTTCCCTCCACTGCATCAGGACTTGGTCCTATCACAAAAAATACAATTAAATTTTGACTAACCAGTGCCTATTAAAATATGTAAATCTAAATAACAGTACTTTATAAACTGCTGAAAATACTTTCTGCCTCAGCTTCTATCTTGCAATTCTTCACTCAAGATGGCGCCCTAACTTGACACCAACCTTTTATCTTAATCACATGACTCACTCCTTCAGTCATCAGGGGAGTTTCACAAAAGGGAGAACCAATCAGTCTCCAAGGTTCAATCCCTTTGGCGAAACACTGTTCAAATTATAAATTCAATGCTGCTCTTTCAAATTAAAAAATACTCTGTATTCCCTCCCTCCCTCCCAACTCACTTCAGATTTGTCAATTATCTGCTATCTAATATCATTCACAGAGTGACCCTTCTGAACCCAATGGGACACTGTATGGGCATTAAGTACTTTCTGTACCAAATGGGACTTATGCTCATTTAGCCTAATTTTAACAAGCCAACTAGATCTACCCACATATATTAAATTACAAGGGCATATAATAGCATAGACAACAAAAAGAATCACAAGTAGTATTAGATCTTTTTTTTTTTTTATTTATGTGAAGTCTTTATTGAACATTTATGCAATACATTTTGTTCAAAATACAATCCATCAGTGCTCTTATACATATATGGCCATGTGACAAACATTCCAGCAAGATGCTTTCTATATTATAACAACATTCAAATAACCTCTGTTGACTTCTTTAATTTTTTTTTTCTTTTCTTTTTCCTTCCCCTCCCCTTCCCTTCCCCTCTTCTCCCCCTCTTTTCCCTTCTCTCTTTCCCTCCCTATGTTTTCAAAAAAGAAAAAGAAAAAAGGGAAAAGAGAAAAAAAAAAAAAAATATATATATATATGTATATATATCCCCCCCAACCCTACCCTCGCCACCTTATGGGGAATACACTAAACTCTTCCTTCCATACATTTGCACCAGCATAACTCTAGGCTGTGTTCACATCATTGAGAGAGAATTTCCAGGTCAAATACCATTTACTCTTTTGATGTTTCCGCTCTGCTACAAGTCTCTCCATTTCACACACACATCGCAATTTATTATGCCACTTCGCAATTGATGGGACCCCCACTTGTTTCCAGTGTGAGGCTATTACTACCCGGGCAGCTCCCACCGCCTGCCTCACCAACGCTTGTTGATGTGTTGTAAGACCTACTACCTTTATAGAAAAAAGAAAAACCTCTGGGGTCCAGGCAATTGAACGGCCCACCCAATGCTGCAGCCTACTGTGAACAGCTTTCCAAAAGGCTTTCACTTTGACACAGCTCCACCACACATGCCCCATTGTGCCTTTTTGACCACACCTCCTCCAGCACAGCCCCGTCAAATCTGGGTATATGCGCTGAAGGCGGTCCGGAGTAAGGTACCATCGGTACAGCACCTTCACCGCATTTTCCTTAAGCGGTACATGGATTGACACTTTCGCCACTGCCCGTTCTATTCTCTCCCACCGGGCCTCCCCCAGGGCCACACCAAGCTCTCCCTCCCAGCTTTTCCTGTGTTTACTGTAACAGGGAGCCCGTCTACTTATACAACCATACAGGCTCCCAATCAATCCCCGTGACATATGAAATTTTTCACAAATTTCCTCTAGTGGTGTTTTTTCCCGCTTGATCACCCGTGTAATTGCCTCAGTCTGGAGGAAGTGTGCCAGCTGACGATAAGCGAACTCATCCCTCTCCTCCACGGGGTACATAACCCGTAGTGCTGAGAAGGAAATTAGGGATTCAGCTTCATACAGTTGCCCCCACGTTTTCACCCCCAGCCCGTACCATCTAGTGAAGGTCCCTTTCTCATTGCCAGGCAGAAATAAAGGGTTGTATGCTATTGGGGACAGACGCGATAAAACACACTTACTCTGTGGAAATAGACTATCCCAATAGTGAAGGGTAACACCAACTGCCGGGCATTCATGCTCTCCCAGCGATCTAAAGGGGCGTGGCAACCACATGAGTGCCTCCAACGGCTTGACACCAACCGAGTACTGCTCCAGCTGTACCCACTGTCTATCTGGATAGGCCTGATACCATTCGACCGCCGCCTTGCCCTGTGCCGCCCGATAGTACCATGTGAGGTTTGGAACGCCCATCCCTCCCCTCTTCCTTTCTTGATAAAGGAGGGCGCGCGACAGCCTAGGTCGCTTACCTGCCCAGACGAAGCGCACTATACGATCCTGCAACATCTTTAGGAATCGCCTGGGCATCAACACAGGCAGCACTTGGAACAGGTACAGGAGACGGGGGAGAACATTCATCTTTACAATGGCTATCCGTCCAAACCATGAGGCCTCCAAGTCCCCCCACCGCTCCAAATCTGCCGCTATGTTCCTTGCCAAACCTTTATAGTTAGCCGAGAAAAGCTCTGAAAGGTCGGGGGTCAAATTGACCCCTAAATATCTGATTTGCTTTTTAGCCCATTTGAAGGGAAAAGTCGCCTTCAGGGACTCCACCTCCTCCCCACACAGTGTCACATTCAATGCTTCTGACTTGGCCATGTTCACCCTGAACCCCGATACTGCCGAGTACTCTTCGATAAGGTGATTGAGTTTTGGGAACGTGACTTGTGGGCGTGTTACATACTACTACTACTACTACTACTTAACATTTCTAGAGCGCTACTAGGGTTACGCAGCGCTGTACAATTTAACAAAGAGAGACAGTCCCTGCTCAAAGAGCTTACAATCTAATAGACAAGTGAACGGTCGGTCCGATAGGGGCAGTCAAATTGGGGCAGTCTGGATTCACTGAACGGTAAGGGTTAGGTGCCGAACGCAGCATTGAAGAGGTGGGCTTTAAGCAAAGACTTGAAGACGGGCAGGGAGGGGGCTTGGCGTAAGGGTTCAGGAAGGTTGTTCCAAGCATAGGGTGAGGCAAGGCAGAATGAGCGGAGCCTGGAGTTGGCGGTGGTGGAGAAGGGTACTGAGAGGAGGGATTTATCCTGTGAACGGAGGTTACGGGCGGGAACGTAAGGGGAGATGAGGGTAGAGAGGTAGTGAGGGGCAGCAGACTGAGTGCATTTGTAGGTAAGAAGGAGAAGCTTGAATTGAATGCGGTATCTGATCGGAAGCCAGTGAAGTGACCTGAGGAGAGGGGTGATATGAGTATATCGGTTCTGGCGGAATATGAGACGTGCAGCAGAGTTCTGAACAGACTGAAGGGGGGATAGATGGCTAAGTGGGAGGCCAGTGAGGAGTAAGTTGCAGTAGTCCAGGCGAGAGGTAATGAGAGCGTGGATGAGAGTTCGGGTGGTGTGTTCAGAGAGGAAAGGGCGAATTTTGCTGATGTTAAAGAGGAAGAAGCGACAGGTCTTGGCTATCTGCTGGATATGCGCAGAGAAGGAGAGAGAGGAGTCAAAGATGACTCCGAGGTTGCGGGCAGATGAGACGGGGAGGATGAGGGTGTTATCAACTGAGATAGAAAGTGGACATCATCCGCGAATAAGGCTAATTTGTGTGTTCTTTCCACCACTCTAGCTCCCGAGATTTCCGGATCGAGCCTCAGGCGTGAGGCAAACGGCTCCATGACCATGGCGAATAGAAGGGGGGACAGAAGTAGTATTAGATCTTAAATCTATGGTTCTACTGCAATGAGGCAATTGCCAAACAGAACCTTCTATGGTGAAATCACACCATTGGCAATTACCACATTTTTGTTGACTTCAAAACTTCCAGGATAAAGGAAAGGGGGAAAGGATTCTTTTCTGTGGTTACAATCAGAGTGGTTTATACGTTATATACAGGTACTTATTTTGTACCTGGGGCAATGTGGAGGGTTAGTATACGATTATGAGATAAAATTTTCCCCCAAAGTACAACTCCATTGGTAAGCAATTAAGGAGCCCTCACAAAAACATGTATGAAGAAACAAAACTTCCCAATGTTTAAAAGTCAAACCCACTACTGCAGTGATATCAAACATATAAAGGGCGAGTGACCGTACTCACTCGCAAATGCGCAGTAGAGACTTCCCTCTCTGCCCCGCCCCCGCGTCAATACGTGATGACGGGGGCGGGACAGAGAGGGAAGTCTCTACTGGCATGCTGCAGACATCGGAACCGCTCCCCCTCCCCCGGAGTCGCCGCCGCCCCTCCATCTGGCCCGAGTACTGTGAACTTACATCACCACGCAGCAGCAGGCACATCAGCAAAGCTGCCGTCTGGCTTCCTTCTCTGCCTTTGTCCCGCCCTCGCCGACGTTACGTCACACGAGGGCGGGACACAAGCAGAGAAGGAAGCCCGCCCTGATGGCAGCTTTGCTGATGTGCCTGCTGCTGCGTGCTGATGTAAGTTTGCAGTGCTGCTCGGGCCGGGTGGAGGGGTGGCAGCGGGGACTCTGGGGGAGGCGGGGCGGCGCCGACCTCGGGGGGGGGGGCTCGGAACCCCCCCCCCCATTCCAAAAGTAGCCCGTTTTCACGGGCTCAATGGCTAGTTAGACATAAAGGGGAGTACTGCTACAAACCTCTCTTCACATCTGTGCTCTTATATTGAGGAAGGGATCCACTTTGGGCAAATTTAGCTCTCAAATATGCCCACTTAGTAACTGATCTAGGATAGCCCCATGGTAAATTTAGATTAAATCCTTAGCTCATCCATTGAAGAACAATTGTGATGTATTCTTAAAAACTGACTGATGAGAAAACTTGTTTTCAATTTATATGGATGAAAACTTCGATAAAGGAGTGGAGGAGTGGCCTAGTGGTTAGGGTGGTGGACTTTGGTCCTGAGGAACTGAGTTCGATTCCCACTTCAGGCACAGGCAGCTCCTTGTGACTCTGGGCAAGTCACTTTACCCTCCATTGCCCCAGGTACAAATAAGTACCTGTATACAATATGTAAGCCGCATTGAGCCTGCCATGAGTGGGAAAGCGTGGGGTACAAATGTTAAAAAAAAAAAAAAATGTATTCCTCACTATTTCTTTCTAATCTCTATTTAAGATTAAAATGTTTGATAAAGTGAAAACTTAAAAAAAAAAAAAAAAAAAAGTTAAAAATTGAGTGGACGGATGATGTCAGCAAATCATAGAGAGCTCTCTATGTGCAACGAAGTTGCTGCTGAGGTCCTGAGTAATGAATATTGGTAAATATGCTAATCAAGAGTGATATTTATATGAGTTTTTGATAGTGCTGTTTGTGTATTGATGAAGTCACAGGAGAACGTAATTTTCAAGTCAGATTGGATAATGAATTGTTTGACTAACTGGTAAATTCATTTTTCTTGATTACTTTTTGATTATTCAGCTGCTCAGAGAGAATCTCCTAGAAGAATTAAAGAGTTTCAGTGAGAAAGCTGCAGAAAAAACGATGGAGCTGCAGGTAAGAGGGAAGCTGCTTGATTCTGGGTCACATCTGGGGTGGATGTATATATTTGCGACAAATAGAAATCTTCCACTGAATTCACGGGTGTCACCTAATTACCTATAAATTGAAAATTTTTATATCAGCAGTAAAAATTGATAAGGATGGTAGGGGGTTGTCAATGATTGAAAATTGTCACCGGAATTAGGCACAAGAAATATGCCTGTATGTGCAGCCTAATGTGACTATATGAGACTTCCCTGACATCCATAAAAAAGTACTTGGGTGCACCTTTCTCTACTTTAAGTATTTTTGTTGTGTTTATCTAAACTTTGAAAGTAGAAAGCCGATTAGCATTTTGACAGTATTTCTGGGATAAGCAGCATACAATGTTTTGTACTTTTTTGGGATCTTGCCAGGTATTTGTGACCTGAATTGGCCACTGTTGGAAACAGGATGCTGGGCTTGATGGACCTTTGGTCTGTCCGAGTATGGCAATACTTATGTAACATAGTCTTATTTCAATTTGTCTAGTACATACTGTCCATAAGATGCCAGGTCAACTTTTAACAGGTTGTGCAGGATAGTCCTCATTAACATCAGAGTGACTCTGCAGCCTACAGCTCTTTTATTCCACCTGACGCCATCATTGCCTTAAAATATTCTGTCATGTGGGGACAGTTTCAAGCTTATTTCCATCTGCCATGTCCTTAATCAGATTGACTTCACACAGGATTGTTGTGTTTCTCACATTATTTTGTGGAGCTGATTCCTCACCATAAAGGGAAATGGGACTTGATATACCGCCTTTCTGTGGTATTTTGCAACTACATTCAAAGCGGTTTACATATATACAGGTACTTATTTTGTATCTGGGGCAATGGAGGGTTAAGTGACTTGCCCACAGTCACAAGGAGCTGCAGTGGGAATCAAACCCAGTTCCCCAGGATCAAAGTCCGCTGCACTAACCACTAGGCTACTCCTCCAAATGGAAAGGCCAAATGGATAGTACCACTTAAATCGAATATTATGAGCAGTTGGGGTAGTGCATGACCTATCTAAATTCTCTCCGTTTACACAGTGATGGTGGATATATCTGCAAAAGCCTTGACCTTTGCGTCTTCCCAGTCAGTATGCCCCACATTTTTTCACTGCTTGTAGGACCCACTTCTTCACAGGGAAATGAAAAAAAGAAGCAACAGTATCATTGGGTTGATCTGAGGGTCTTGGCCCCAACACCTGATGGACCCTCTCAAATTCACAAAGTGGCAAGTGTGTAGTCTACCCCACAGCTAGCAAAAGCATATGACAAATCTGCTGAATAAGATCCACTGTATTTTGATCAGTTAGCATCCCCCCCCCCCCCCCCCACACACACACATTATTTCTGCAAGCTCGGTTTTCACCGTCTTTTAAGTTTAGCAGTATTTCCTCTCATACTTTAAAGGTCTGTACACATCCATATGTTTGATTTCCTTGTCCTCAAACTCACTGAGAATAGTGTCTCATCTCCTCTGTTTTTCTGTGCATTCCTTCTGTATCAGCAGGGCTGTGCCTAGGGTCTCTGGCGCCCCCCTGCAGACTATCAGTTGGCGCCCCCCCTGGTCATCCCCCCCCCCCCCCCCCCGAGGTTGCCGCCGTTGCTGCTGTTCACACCTCCACCCCCCGATGCCACCGCTCACACCTCCACCCCCCACCCCCACCCCTGTCCGCCCATCCACCTTCCCTCCAGGTCCGCCCACCCAACAGACAGACCTGCTAAGGAAACAAGCGGCGCCAGCTCCTATTGCCGGCCACTGCTGCTTCTCCTGTTGAGCAGCAGCGGCCGGTACAAAAACAGCTGATTTTAAGAAGCAGGATTGGCACCGCAGGCAGCCATCAGTCATTGGCTCTGCAGCCGCTCCTCTCACCTCTCATTAGCAGAGAGGCAGAGCCCAGGGGCTCCATGTACACTCCCTTCCAGGATCCTTCACCCCCAAAAAAGGGAGAAACTCCAGCATTGCCCACAGCTTTTGGGGGGGGGGGGGGGGGAGTTTGTGGTCCCCTATTCAGCCAATGAGACAAGTTCCCAGTCAGTCACCAAAGAGGAATGCAGAAAACATGAACACAACTCATTTCACATTAGGAATATCTGATAGAACATTATGGAAGATTCTTTGACATATGACAAGATGGAACAAAAAGTTACAAAGCCTAGAGGAGGGCTTATTAGTCTCGATTATTTTTATTAATTCTACAATGGCTTTTTTTTCAATTTCTCTCTCATTACATGACGCAATGCACACATTAAGCAAAATTGGTGTACCTAATATGCATATATATATATATATATATATATATATTCACACAGGAATGACAGACTATAATTAATTATTAAAATGCTGTTGCCCTTCCTCTTGGCTTCATCACTTTATACGCACATCATCCACTTGAATGAGTAAATCATATAATTAACAATTTCCACATTAAATATTTATAGCCCAACTGAGTTTTCCTACTAGAATGCTCCAGCAAAT